>NW_015168707.1:327141-361964 GCF_001447785.1 Gekko japonicus
ATGTAGCCAGTCCTCCAAGAGTTTACAGAGCTCTTCTTACAGGAGCTACTGTAAGCTCTTGGAGGATTGGCTACATTATGGGTGTGTCGCTTAATATGCAAATGAGTACCTGCTACAAAAAGAGCCAGACCGACCCTGCTCAGCTTCTGGGATCTGATGAGATAAGGCCATCCTGGGCCAGCCTATACTCCCTGAACAGAAAGGGTGATAATGCTGCATATATCACCTTTTGGAGCCAGTTTGGTGTAGTGGTTACGTGTGCGGACTCTAATCTGAGAAAACCGGGTTTGATTCCCCACTCCTCCACTTGCACCTGGTGATGTGACCTTGGGTCAGTCACAAGCTCTGGCACAGCTGTCCTTGAAAAAGAGCAGTTTGTGTCAGAGCTCTCTCAGCCCCACCCACCTCACAGGGTGTCTGTTGTGGGGAGGGGAAGGGAAAGGAGTTTGTAAGCCGCTCTGAGACTCCCAAGTGAAGGGCAAGGTATAAATCCAATCTCTTCTTCTCTTCTTCTTCTTCTTTTGCTCCTTGAGGGACTGAAATGCAGGAAAGGGATGCCAGGGCAAAGTTGTGCATGGTTTGTGCATTCAAATAAATGCTTCCGGTCCACTGCTGCACCACTTAAACCAGACTTCTCTGCAGAAGCGGAAGTCTGTTCCTAGCATCGAGTTCTTCATTTTCGGGGGGTTTTGTTAACTTTATTCAAGTCTGGATCTTTAATTAGCTGGTCTGTTTGATCTTCTGCCTCTGGTGCCATTAATACGGCCTCAGTATCAAAGAAGGTCCCCCCTCCTACCCAGGAGATTAATGATTGTCCCGTCTGGCTATCTGCTTCTGGCGCCTCGGAAAGGAAGTGAAGCCCGATTTCTACTTTGTTCATTAGCTGAATCCCAACTTGCAGGGCTCACTAGTGGCTTTTATTCATTGGGGGGAGTTTATGATCAAAAGACTCGTCTGAGCGCCTGTGTCTAATCAATTTTGCATTTCTTGTCATCAGGAAAGAGCCCCATAAAAATCAGAGAAGCGCTTCAAAGTCTCTCAGCGTCTTCAAACCAGTTCTTAATGGGTGAGCCACAAACAGAGAAGCAGTGTAGGGTGAAGTTTCCCCTAGAATCTGAATGGCTTTTCTTATTTTCCCTCACGAAATCCAAGTTTTACAGTTTCTACAGGCCAGCTTAGTCATCTTGTCCCCAGCCAACTTACTCAACCTCAGTATTGTGACATGATTAGGGGTGTGCATTCAGTTTATCCAAGCTGAACCCCCTCCCAATACCCTACCAGTATTTTGGGGGTATTTTTTTAGCTGGATATCAGCTGGGGTATTTATCTGGCTATCCGATATCGCCGAACCCTAAAAAATCCCAAAAATATTTGGGATTTTTCAGGGCCACCAGATAGCTAGCGTGTTTAAAGGAGTTGTAGTCCCTTTAAAAACCTTCTGGGAGAAGCCACAGCTTGGAGAAGGTATTTAAAGGGACCGCAAGCCCTTTAAATGCCTTCAGAATTCAGCTGCGGCTTGCAAAAGGCATGTAAAGGGACTGCATTCCTTTTAAATGCCTTTCCCCCCCTCCATTTGATACAATGGAAGATGGGGGCACCTTCTTCTGGGGCCCACAGAATTGGACCCCTGGTCCAATCTTTTTGAAACTTGGGGGGGCGGGTTTGAGGAGAAGCACCAGCAGCAATGCTGCAAATTTGGTGCCTCTACCTCAAAAAACAGCCCCCACAGAGCCCCAGATACACCCAAATTCTCCATTATACCCTAAGAGGACCATTGACTATAATGGTCCTCATGGGGTATAATGGAGACAAAGAAATTCAACAATCTCAAATATATACCAAATACGAATACCATACTATTATTGGGATTTAGGAATATTAGGAAATACTGATATTTTTGGGTTCAATATATCCAACCCCCAAAAAAACTGTTTTTGTGGTTTTTTGCACACACTTAGACATGATTGAGCTCCGGGCCAGCCCATTAATGATGGAACCTAAAGAAGTTCCCTCCGGTGGAAGGGTGTTTTGTGGGAGGCTGTCACTTATCCTGCCATGCCCTGAATAGTCCAGTCTAGCCCAATCTTGTCAGATCTCAGATGCTAAGCCGGGTCGGCCCTGGCTGGTACTTGGATGGAAGACCACGAGGGAAGAGCAGGGTCCCTATGCAGAGGCAGGCAATGGCAAACCACCTCTGACCATCTCTTGCCTTGAAAACCCTATGGGCCGGCTGTGACTAGAAAGCAAAAACAAAAAAAACCCCAAAGTCTCAGTTAATTACTCTTAGCACTCTACAATTAAGAAGGATACATTTACACATCTATCTCCAATTTTGACACATTTATTTGCTTCACTGTCCCCCCCCAGAATTAAATCCAAACAATGGTGACCTTATAAACTTAAGCTTGTTATTCCTGTTTGCATCTCTTAAAACATCTTGATTTGTTGTATGCTGATTTGCTGTTCAACTTCTGACTTATGTGTACTGTATCTGAGGAAGTATGTGAGCACACGAAAGCTTACACTTTGAATAAAATTTTGTTGGTCTTAAAGGTGCCACCGGAGTCAAACACTGTTCTTGATGCTACACGTGTACCGATAGATCACCACATGTTAGGGTTGCCAGCCTTCAGGTGGGACCTGGAGATCTCCTGGAATTGCAACCGATCTCCAAACAAGAGAGAACACTTCCCCTGGATAAAATTTATTTATTTATTCCATTTCTTCTGGAGCAAAGGGCTGCTTTGGGAGGTGGAGTGCTTGGCGTTATACCCTACCAAGGCCCCTCCCCTCCCTAAACTCTCAAGCTCCACTCTCAAATCTCCAGGTATTTCCAAACCTGGAGTTGGCAACCCCGCCACCTACGGTGCCCAGTGAATTGTGATTTGCACTGAGAAAATGATGCAGGAAGAAAGGTCTTAAAAAAAAAGGGACCAGTGTTGCTGCCCCAATCCTGACCCTGCTCACCTGGAAACTGTTATTAACATTTTTTTAAAAGTAGGAGATGATGCAATAGCCTAGCACCGCCTCACATTCGCTCTTTAGAATGGTTTTCATGTAGTGAAGAAGACAAATATGTCACTGAATTGCAACCGACTCATGGTGACCACAGCCATGGAGTGTTCTGGGTAAAAGCCAAGTGGAGGTAGTTGACCATCGCCTTCCTCTGCATGGCAACCCCGGTCTTCCTTGGTGGTCTCTCAGCCTGTACTGTCTGTGGCCAACCCGGCTTAGCACCCAAGCTCAGATGAGCTCAGGCTAACCTGGGCTATCTTGGCTGCTTGCAGTACAGGAACAGCCTGGAATTTGGAGCGGGAATTTAGGCTTTGTGGAGGTTTAATCACTTCCTGAATCTCTAACACACTGAATGGCTTTGAGTGTTCATAGTTTACATAAAAAGAGTTGTACACTCATGAAGGAAAAGGCACCCAAATAGGGATGCCGGTTACAGGTTGGGAAGTACCTGGAGATTTTAGGGGTGGAGCCTGAGGAGGGTGGGGTTTGGGGAGGGGAGCGACCTCAGCAGCATACAATGCCATAGAGTCCACCTTCGAAAGCAGCCGTTTTCTCCAGGGGAACTGATCATCACCTTTAGTAAAGGTAAAGGTTCCCTTGCTCGAAAGCCAGTCGAATCTGACTCTAGGGTTGCAGTGCTCATCTCCATTTCCAAGCCGAAGAGCCAGCGCTGTCCACAGACTTCTCCGTGGTCATGTGGCCGGCATGACTAAACACCAAGGCGCATGGAACGCTGTTACCTTCCCACCGAAGTGGTCCCTATTTATCCACTTGCAATTTCTTGCTTTCGAACTGCTAGGTTGGCAGGAGCTGGAACTAGAAACGGGAGCTCACCCCGTCTTGCGGCACCCGGGTCTTGAACTGCTGAACTACTGACCTTCCACAGCCTGCAGTTCAGCGTCTTAACCACTTGAGCCACCGCATTCTATCTATCTATCACCTTTAGATAGCCGTAATTGAAGGAGGTCTCCAGCCACCACCTGGAGGTTGGCAACCCTGCACCCAAAGCAGAACTTGGGGGGGGGCTTGCAAACATCACATTGCAAGTTAAACAACCCCCACCCCTACAGTAACCCTGATTTTTGCCCCGCGGTGTGAAAGAAATTAACAACCAGCTGGTCTTGTAGATGAACAGGCTCATTAATGGGCAATCCATAAAGCGTTCTCTCATCGCAGAGTGTAAATATATCTCTGCGGTGCTACTAATGGGTTTATAGATCAAACTTGCAGCTCTTCATTGCTTTAGGATACCTATAAAATGTGTCGAGGGAGAGGAATCACAGCATCTGTCTGCTCTGGAGGGGACAGCCATCTATCATATGCTACAGTTCCTCACTCCAAACAGCCATAAAAGGCCTGACCTTGAGCTACTAACTAATCAACGCAATGCTTAAAAAGGACAGATGGACCATGGAAGAAAAGAGTGATTGCTAAGACAGTTCACTGGAGGAGAATGAATTTGGGTAGAAGCGAAACTTTGGCATTAATGGGGCTACTTTTAAAAAGTCTGGAATGTTAGGGATTTGGGATATCCAATCTGACATGGAGAATAATTTGAAAAACAACTTCTGTTGGCGCCTTTTAGAACTACACTGAACCCTTCTTGGCACCTTGAATTCTTGCTCTCCTTTTGGGTAACATAGATGTTCCCACTGAAATCATTTTAGGTTATGTAAACAAATGGAAAACAAATGAAAGCCTGTTCCACGTGTGTACTTTACCCTCGGATATACAATCATGTTACCGTGTTTCTGATTTTTCATTCCACAACTCATTTTTTCCATGTAAGGTCAACGATGGCATTTCGACAGCTTTTTGTGATTTTTTAAAAGAGCACTTATAGGACAATTTTATTTTCGAGCCGATTGCAAGTCAGCTTGATTCCATGTGTGAAATGCTTTTTTGCAAGCCAATTCCAAAACTTGGAGATTGACCACACAGAAGATCAGGAGTAAGGTCAGTATGTGGAACAGGCCCCAGTCTAATTGCAGCAGCTGAAATCCCAATAGCCATTTCCCAATATTCACTAGTTAGAGTGCAATCAAAAATATTTACACAAAAAGATCAGGGGAGGGAGAAGAAGAAGGAGAAGAAGGAGAAGAGGAGGAGGAGATTGGATTTATACCCCCCCCCCTTCGCTTGGAGTCTCAGAGCGGCTTACAAACTCCTTTCCCTTCCCCTCCCCACAACAGACACCCTGTGAGGTAGGTAGGGCTGAGAGAGCTCTGAGAGAACTGCTTTTTCAAGAACAGCTCTGACAGAACTATGGCTTGCCCAAGGTCATCCAGCAGCTGCAAGCAAGGGAGGGAAGGATATGGAACAGGAGTAATACAGTGAAATGGATGGATGGAGGGGCGGACAGCACAGAAGTAATAGGGTTTTAGGGGGTCGAATGCTTACCAGTTGTAGGGGAGCTTCCCATCTCTCTCCAGTGAAGCAAAATTGACAAAAGTTCCAGCTCCACACTCCCTGTTTTAGGAAGTCCACAAGGTTATTACCGGAAGATATAAAGCCATGACAGCATAAACTCAACAGCCGTCTCCCGGGGCTTGGGAAAGAGATACTGGACCATTTCTGCTCTGTAGATCAACATACTGATCCAGGAAGGGAGGTCCTGCTCCCATATTTTGGATGCCTAGCTAGCTGAGACTAACCCTAGACAGATATTATACTTAAATTCAGGAGGCTATTACGGTGTGTTTTGCAGCTTTTGGCAGGAGCAATGACTAGAGGCAAACTGTGGCTAAATTCCATCTGTCCCTGTCTTTCCATCTGTTTCTGTCGTTCTTTAGCTTATGCATTTGACCCTGCAAGGAACATCGCAAAAGCCGTCATACAAATTGTTTGCTAATAAAATGGAGAAGAGTGGGAGGCATTACCCGTATTTTCACAGCTGTACTTATAAGAGGAGCAAAGCATGCATAATCCAATTTACTACTCCAAGTGTGCATGTTTCACCTGCAATTTGTAATGTACATCAAATACATCCTGGTTAATAAAACGCCATGTCTGCAGGGGGAACCAATTAGCACTCCCCCCCCCCTTAAGTGATGCTTTGAAATGAAATTACATAGATTCCTAACCTTGAAAGGAAGGAGAAAATTAGAGCTGCGATTGAAAGGGAATAACGGGTCCTAATCCTGAAAATCTTTCATTTATGGAGTGACTCCTTGCGCAGAGCAATGTTTGCAAAAACACCAGTTTGATTTAACTTGCCAAATGGGGTGCAGGTTGGTCCACAGGATGCAACCATATGGTGCAGTGACAGAGATGCAAAGAAGACTGTCACAAAACGAGGGGGCGAGTAGATCAGTTTTTAATTTATTTAGACATTTATACCCCAGTTTTCTCCCCAGTGGGGACCCAAAGGATCTTACCACATCATTCTTCCCTTCTCCATCTATCCTTATATCAGTAATGTTGGAGTGAGTGACACAGCACGCCTGGACACTAGGGGGCGCTACATCACTCTAAGTGTGTACAGGTGTTATCTCCTTGACTGGGATACCTCTCTTCGTCTTTACCTAGGAGCTGCCCTCTGACCCCTCCTCTCTCACTTTGTCCTCTCACTCTCCACATGTAGAAAAGAGCAGGAGTCCAGTAGCACCCTAAAGACTAACAAGATTTGTGGCATGGTATGAGCTTTTGTGAGTCACTGTCTACTTAGTGACTCATGAAAGCTCATCCCCTGCCACAAATTTTGTTAGTCTTTAAGGTGCTACTGGACTCTTGCTCTTTTCTGCTGCTACAAACAGATCTATCGCTTCACATGGAGACACATGTCTCTGCAGGTCTCTCCTGTAGAGACAATGCCCTCATACTCCCACACACATGATGCCGGACAAGCTGGCCATTCGTCACAGGGAAAGTACCCTTTAGCTTAGGTTTCTCTCTCTCCTTTCGACTGCAACCTGAATGTGAATCTGGATCTACTTTTTTTGCAAGCCAAGAGTCAGTTTGGTGTAGTGGTCAAGAGTGTGGACTGGGAGAACTGTGTTTTCTTCCCCCACTCCTCCACATGCAGCTGCTGGAGTGACCTTGGGTCAGCTACAAGTTCTCTCAGAGCTGTTCTCTCAAGAGCAGTTCTCTCAGAACTCTCTCAGCCCCACCTACCTCCCAGGGTGTCTATTGTGGGGAGAGAAGGGAAAGGAGATTGTAAACTGTTCTGAGATTCCAAGTGACGGATGGGGTACAAATCCAATCTTCTCCTCCTCCTCCTCCTCCACCTCCACCTCCTTGAATAAATGTAAGTTTACCCTTTTTTTGCAATATACATCTTGGGAGTTTTATTTCCTGCACTCAGTATCACGCTTCTATGACTTGGCAAAACTCTGCTATGACTGCGGTCACACAGAACATTAGCCACGCTAGAGAGACGGAAGTTAGGCGGAGTTTCCGGGCGTGATCTCACCGGCACATCTGGGAAGCGTAGCGCTTCCGTGGCTCAACCGAGGCTTCCCGCCGAAACCGCGCTGCAAAAAACTAGTACCTCGGAGGTACTAGTTTCCGGAAACTGCGGGGCAAGGGCGGGCGTCTGATCGCGTTTCCGGTGGCATCTGGCGCCCGCCCATGTCCCCTTGCAAACAAGGGGTTTTTTTTCCCGAGTCTCCGTGGATGCGCACAAGCACCCAACGGAGCATGCGCATTTTTGGTGTACACGAAAAAAAACACCCGTTTGCCGCACCGCGCGCTTCTTTGTTGTGCGCAGGATCGTCCTGTGATCAGCACCTCTCCCTTCCCACGGAACCTCCACGGGAGGTCTGATCCCTTAACCGCGTGTTAGTTTGCCCCGGGGCAAACAGCCACGCTTCCCCCCTGCAGTTTTCTGCCCATGTGACCGGAGCCAGTATTAACCAAATATCCCAAACAGTAACACTATGACATAGGTTAGGTTGAGAGAGTAAGCTTCCATTGCAAGGTTGAGATTCAGGGATCTCCCAGTTCGTAGACTGTCTCTCTAGCCACTACACCACACTAGTGCACAGTTTCCTAACCACTGCTCTTCTGCATGCATTCATACAGCTAAATGTATAAAAATAAATTCATTTCCTATTGCCTCCCATGAAGATAAAATTTAAAAAGAGGATAGGAAGAAGAGTTCATTTAAAACTGACTGTGTTGTAGCCATATTCCTTCAACAGATACCCTGGGCTCCATGAAACATGACATTCGCCTTTGCACCCAATTACTCCACCGTAACTGGCGTCAGAAGATCAGTTGACCTACCTGGCCATTTGTAGATGTTTTCTCCGAAGGACTACAAGAGTTACAAGCAGCAGCCCGATCAGAAGAATGCTCAGGATGGCTAGTACTGAGATCACCACCACGTTGGGATTCATCTCCGTCACTGCAGGCACAAACACAGGAGCTGGGTTAATGAAAGCACAAGATACCAGAGCTACTACAATGAGACCAGAACATGTGAAGGACTACCTCTGAGTGGGCTAATTTCTGCTAACGATGGATCTTCCGAGGGTAGCTCCACATGTGAAAACGTGGATAACTTATCCCCATCTTCAGAGAGTGGTATACACACACTGGCATGCCAAACCCAATCAAAACTCAGAAATGTGCACACAGGTATGAGAACATGGAGTGAGCCACATTCTCCTTCAGCCAGGAAAGACATAAAACCACGCCAAAAATACCAGGTGCCATCAGGAGGTCCACCAGTGGGGCCAGGACACTCGAAGCCCTACCACTGTTCCCCCCCCCCCAAGCACATAAAGTATGTCCTCTTTTTTGCTTTTCAAAATATAGTAACCCTAGGAAACAACATTTGCTTATACAAACTTTCCCCCAGAATATCCCCCAATTCATTCTTTCAGTAAGAAGCAAGTTTAAGATGGAACGTATCAGCAACTGGGTCTTGGTAGTTCTTTTAACAGGGAAGAATGCAGGTGGATTTGGATAAGCAGAAACCGTCTGGAAAAGGTCTCCCTCAGTACAAAGGCAGCCCAAGACAAATTCAAATGTTCCCTCTCCCCAAAGGCAGCCAAAATCCGGTGATAAAACAGAATTACATCCTTCCAAGTCAGTGGGTAAACACTGTAAATCTCTCTTAAGTTGCTGTCCTTTAAGGGTATCCCAAAATTCATCATCTGCTTCACCCTTCTAAATGGAAGGTTCATCTGTCTTCTGGATGCCACTGATAGTTTCTTAAGACAAGGGAAAGTGCACACAGACAGGAAACGTTTATCCATCACAGAATGTCAGCCAGATTCCTAAAGAATTCAGAAATAAAATACCCTTGAAACCTTTCCTTCCTAAAGAATTGCATCAGTGGCATTTTTACAAGCCAGACGCCTCTACCGTTGAGGAAGCTGTAGCTTTGGTTAAAAATACACAGATCTGGAGGATGAGAAAGAATGAAGAAAAGGAAACAGAAACTGTTCTTTTGGGAAGAAAGTGAGTCAGTTTTGGGTCAGTTTTGATAGGCGTCAGTATAACCTGAGATGAGGCAGCTCCAAGGGCTCCTGGTGGGGCCCACTACTGCTGTGACCCCCCACCCACGCACCTCCCC
This sequence comes from Gekko japonicus, assembly GCF_001447785.1. Classification (NCBI taxonomy): domain Eukaryota; kingdom Metazoa; phylum Chordata; class Lepidosauria; order Squamata; family Gekkonidae; genus Gekko; species Gekko japonicus. The sequence continues at coordinate 336,680 of NW_015168707.1, forward strand.
TGCCACCTGTCTGCATGCCCTTCCCCATCTGTTTGCTTGAAGTGCTCTGCCACCCTTGGTCCCAAATGCCCAGCATCTCTGAGGAAAGGCAGGGGAGTCACAGAGACAATGTTGCAGGGGGCCATGGCGGCAGCACCCTAGTTGCCTGCACCAGCCAGCGATGTAGGGGAAAGGTATGCAGGTGGTGCAGATGACTGAGCATGGCCACTGGGAGGGCATACGAGTGTAGGGTTGACATTTGTCCATTGGGCGCAGGGAATCCCTCAATTTTGTGGGCACAAGGCTGGCGGGAGGGAATCCCCCCAAACAGCAATATTGCATGCCTGCATCACTTGGAAGTGACATTGGTACGTTGGCAATGTCAAGGGGTGAGGCTCTGGGTTTTGAGCAAAACTCTGTGGTTTGAGGCCAATTTCACCATAGATGTGCTTATGTCTCCCAGAAGTGAAGTAGGCATGGCATGTGATGTCACTTCTGGTGACGTTGGTAAGTCAGCGGCAACGCTTCTGGCTCCCAGAGCATCCCCCCATCTCCCTGCCGGCGTCTCAAAGGGACCTGACAACCCTATATGAGTGGGTGACAATGGGGGGCACATGGGAGAATCGAAAGGTATGTGGGGGCCTGCTGTTGGACAGATGGGACACCTACACAGAGTCTGTCCATGGTCCTTCAAAACCTGGAACGGGCGCTGGGTGAAACTCTGGAAGACTGAAGGAATAATCCCCCCTCCCCACTCCATGTGCTGTCCCAACCTAAACTGAGGTCACATGCAGCTAATGTTGACAGTTCCCTCTTGGCAACCAGCAGGGGAGGGGGAAACTTACCAGGAGAAAGAAGAAGGCCTAGGCCACATCACTGGCCTTGCACGGGAAGAGATGTCATCATGCCAGCAACTTCTGGGTGATGCTCTGGTACTTGGGCAAAAACTCTATGGTAAAACCGGCTTCTACCATACAGTTTTTGCTCAAATACCAGACTGTTGCCTGGAAATCACTGGTGTGATGATGTCACTTCCTGTGCTACACTGGATAAATGGCCTAGGCCTTCTTCTTTCTACTGGTAGGTCCCCCACCAGCCAGCTGATTGGCAACTGGGAGGCAGGGCCTGGCAGCAGGGGACCCCCACCTCCACCGGGTGGTCTAACAACCCTACATGCAGCTGCAGTTTACTTATCAAAAACGGTGGTTTTTATTGCAGGAAATCTGCGAGCAGAGCGTGGCTAGAGTGGGCATTTTCCACCTTCTCCTCCTGTTGCATCCCAGAGCATTCCCCTGGATTTTGCTCCTGGAGTCGGAAGATCCTCACTAAGCAACTAAAGAGGAAAGGGGGGGGGGTGCTATGGAAGAGGAACTAGGCAGAAATAGCCCCTCCTCTCCTCCAAGGACAAACACTCTTTTGTCATCAGAAATGCTCTTTAGCAGTGAGCCTCAACCTTTTTGAGCCTGCAGGTCCTTTTGGAATCCTGACACAAGGTGGTGGGCCCAGCCACAAAATGGCTGCTGCAGAAGGCATACCGGGTCATACATAACTCCAGCAGTGACTCTTCAGCATTTCAGCCAGAAGCTTGTTGTTGTTTTTTAACAGGATGTCTTTTAAAATGAACATATTGTTTCAAAATGTTTTCTTGCATACACCTCCAGGCACACCGTGAAGATCCTTCTGCTGTGGCAGCAGATCTCCAATGGCCAGTCGAAAGCCCTGCTGGGAAAAAGCTCCGCCTGGCTCCACCCACTTTCTAAAAATGCTTGGCAGGTGCCAGGAAAGGTTCTGGCGGATGCCAGAGTACCCAAGGGCACCATGTTCAGGACCTCTGTACTTTGTAGTATATAAGCCCTCTTTTTTTGCCATCAAGTCACAGCTGACTTATGGCGACCCCGTAGGGTTTTCAAGGCAAGAGACATCCAGAGGTGGTTTTGCCATTGCCTGCCTCTGTATTCCTTGGAGGTCTCCCATCCAAATACTACCCACGGCCAACCTTGCTTAGCTTCCAAGATCTGACGGGATTGAGTCAGCCTGGGCGCTTAGGAGCATACAACCACAGGAATCTAGTTTGACCCCGAGGGGCAAACAAAGGACTGGAATCCAGCTTACCCATTGTGGAGACCGCAATGAAGGTGGGGACGCTGGGGCTGTTGTGGCTGAAGCTGGTAACGCTGCAGTTGTAGGATGTTGCTGGTGAAAGGCTGGAGATTGTCACTACATGTGAAGAAACAGTCACAGGTTCCTAAATGTATCAGGAGTAAATCCCAGTTAGAACTGAAGGGGTCATGAAGTTCAAAGATAACCTACTTATTTATTTATTTATTTATTTATCTATTCAACTTTTATCCTGCCCTTCTGCCGAAGCGGCTCAGGGCGGCTCACAACATTAATAAAACCAACATAGATAAAACATTAGTCCATAAAACAACTTACATAAATACAATAAATGTAAATAAAAGTGGTTCGGTAAATCATTACGACTGGACCTCGACCACACTGTTAACTACTTATACAAAATACATGTCTTAGGAGGTCGGCAGGCTTGGCTGGCATACCATCGCTCTCACTGATAAGCCCGGCGGAAAAGCTCCGTCTTCATGACCCTGTGAAATTGCTGGAGATCTCACAGGGCCTGGATCTCACTAGGGAGCTCGTTCCAATATGCTGGTGCAGCTAGCGAAAATGCTCTAGACCTAGTTGTTGTCAACCTGGCCTCTTTAGGGCCAGGAAGGGTCAGGCGATGTTGCATCCCAGATTTCAGTGCTCTCTGGGGAACTTATATTTAAGTTTGCGAGGTCCTTACCTGCTGCTGGCACGGGGATTTGGAGGGTGCCCCAGAGTGGGCAGGGACATCACTGAGTCAATGACATAACTTCCGGAAATGACATCATCGCATTGGTGACATCAGGGCGATGCTCTACTTTTTGGGCAAAACTCTATGGTAAAAATGGCTACAAACCATATTGTTTTGCCCAAAAAGTAGAGCATCATCCTGACTTCACCGATGTGATGATGTCACTTCCGGAAGTGATGTCATTGTGTCAACGACACTGATGAGGGACATCTTTTGGGGGGTGGGGTTTCCACCAATGGCCAGCTGGCCAATGGCGGACCCAAGCCCAGAAAAGCAGGGGATTTCCTGCCCCAACTGGGGGCTGGCCAGCCTACTCATATTTTATCTGAATGCGACGTTTCCATGTCCATAATAATTGTTTTAATTTTGGGTCAAGGTGCATCACAAGCTGTAATATCACCATCATTTTTGCAGTCTTTTGGAGGTAATTTCTAATGCCTTCCCCCCGCCCTTCTCCTGGAGTGATTCACATCAACAGCTTCTGTTCACAACACACACACACACAAATAAGTTTATCTCTTCTTTAGAAAGGCTCAGTGCTTAGTGGCTTGGCGGATGAGGCAAGGAATGTAACAAATTACCAGTTATTTACAGCAAGGATAGCAGAACTCTTGCTTTAAAACAAACGTTTTCCTCAAACCCAAGAATCAACGTGTATTGAAACGGGGCTGGCTTGTCTCCTGAGATATTTCCTTCAGTCCCCTCACAAGTCACTAATCCACTATTTCCCTAAGGCAACACAGGATACCTGCCCTATTCCTGCCTCTTCGTAGCCCCCTGAGTCCTATGGACCTATTCTGTAGATGTATTGAGTTCTTTTCCTTCACCAGGAGAAGTTAACTACCTAACTTATCCCCCAGTGGCTTTCCCTGTTTCTCTGTTGCTTCCCCAAGCCCTATCAGAGGCAATGACAGACTTTCCCTCCACTTAACTCTCTGCAGCCTCCCATCGCCTGATGCTGCTTAGTATCGGCCTTTTCCCCCATAGGAATTTGCTGGAATGCCTGGCCAATCTAGAGGCCATCCGTCACACTGCTCCATACCCATCCCTGTATTTTCTTTCATAAGAATCAAGCCGCATGCAAGAACATAGTTTTGGTCAGTCAATGGGTCCATAGATGGTGTGTCTGGGGGTGAAACAGGGTGGTAGGTGAAACGACCAAGCCGAATCACAAAGCATGGAGATTTCACAATGGACCGTGACCAATCTTTGGCTTTGTACCTATCAACAACGTGACTCATGTCATAGTGCAAACGGGACTGCTCGTGCCAAAGTCAAGGGAGATTTCCTAAATTAAGACACAGCAGAAAAAGAGGAACTTATGTAATCCTCTCCCTCAAAAGCATGAGCAAAAGGGGTCAACCGGTTCATACGATATAATCATCGAGGGAATGATAGGTCAACAGGCAAAAACCAATTGCAAAGTCGGCAACACAGTTTATTAGGGCAGCATCTCTTGATCAGAGGAAAGGGGCTCTGGTAAAGCATCATAGCTCAGTGGTAGAGAGTCCCAGGTTCAATCCTTGGCACCAGCAAATAAAAAGCATCAACTAGAAGATGATGTGACAGACCTTTATTAGTCAGACAGAGAACACAAGACTGATGCTGACAGGCCAAGGGTTTGACTCAGCATAAAAGACTATAGGTTTGTGTGTGAGTAAATCAGTCAACTGAAATGAATAAGATAGATGCAGGTAGGGTGGCCATGTTGGTCTAAGGCAGCAGAACAAAGTCTGAATCTAGCAGCACCTTTAAGACCAACATTTTATTCTGGGTATCAGCTTTCATATAAGCGTCCACAGGGCTTTTTTTGTAGACAAAGCCCAGCAGGAACTCATTAGCATATTAGGCCACACCCTGACAGCACCACTCATTAGCATATTAGGCCACACCCCCATGTTACCAGAAGTAACCTTTTGCTTCTTATTCTGTTTACCTTGTTTGTTGTCAACATCCAGGGCTTTTTTTTTGTAGCAGGAACTCCTTTGCATGTTAGGCCACACACCCCTAATGTAGCCAATCCTAATGAGTACCTGCTGTTGGGTGTGGCCTGTTATGCTAATGAGTTCCTGCTGGGTGTGGCCAACTCGGGAGCCAGCCGGAAATCCGTTCCTGTGCGTTCCTGCCCAAAAATAGCCCTGAGCGTCCATATAACCTTGTACCCAGAATAAAACTCTGTTAGTCTTAAAGGTGTCACTGGACTCAAGCTTTGTTCTGAAATGAACAAGGTTATTTTATCAGAATTTCTTTTTTCGGTTTTTGCGGACTGATCAGTTTAGGGTGGGGTTTTTTTTGTCTCTCTTTACACACAGAAATGAACAATTATTCTGATTTTTTCTTTTTTTTAAAGGAAGCTTGAATTGTATGGTAGTCTGCATGAGGGAAGGCCCTGAGGCTCAATGGTTTGCTCCGCCTGTGACAATTGTAGGGTTGCCAAATGGGCCCGGGGGGCAGGGAATCCCCCGCTTTGACGGCCCGATTTTTGACGCGACAAAAATCGGGCCCGGGGGAAACCCCACCCCCGCGTCCGCATCACCCGGATGTGACGTCGCACGCTGGGGGTGGGCCACAGCCATTTGAGGGGAAAACTCTATGTTTTCCCCTCAAATGGCCATGGCCCCGCCCCCAGCGTGCGACATCATATCCGGGTGACGCGCACATGGTGCGCGCGCACACACACCCCAGACACCAGCCGGGAGCCCCCCGCTCCCGGCTGAAAACAATTTGGCAACCCTAGACCATTGTATGATGCTAACATCTAGGAACCTTATTTCATTTCCGCTTTCTCATTTATGGCTTTTTCAGCTCTGGCTGGAGGACAAAAATTAAAAAAAGGGGGGGGGGAATTAAAGCTCCAGAAGCTGGATTCCAATTAAAACCGCAGGCTCTAATTGGTTTCGCCATTAAATGAAAGCTGTAATTGCAGAATAAAATTAGACCTTCAGATTTATCAGTGGGATGAAAACAGAAGGACGCTCTGCCCCACGGCCCACGCACTCGTGTCTGCCCCCGTCTCCTCCTCTCACCCAGATTAAAAAGAACAGAAATTTACTGCTGCCTTTTGCTTCCAGACTGCACCAAGAGCTAGCACCCATTTTGCATCTCTGCACCTAACTAGGGGCTGCAGTGGCTGATCCAACATTGGCGTCTCTGATGATGATGTTCTGATGTTGGTAGTTTGGCAGTTCGAGACCCGAGTGCCGCGTGATGGAGTGAGCTCCCGTCTCTGGTCCCAGCTCCTGCCAACCTAGCAGTTCAAAAGCAAGAAATTGCAAGTAGATAAATAGGTACCGCTTTGGTGGGAAGGTAACAGTGTTCCGTGCGCCTTGGTGTTTAGTCATGCCAGCCACATGACCACAGAAACATCTTTGGACAGTGCTGGCTCTTCAGCTTTGAAACGGAGATGAGCACCGCAACCCTAGAGTCGGATTCGATTAGCTTTCGAGCAAGGGAAACCTTTACCTTTCTTTTTACCTAACTAGAATGGCTTCCTTCCAGTTATCATGATTTGGATTGCTATTTATAAGCTACAACATCACACTCCCCTCCTCCATTTAATGCCTACAACAGCCCTGCAAAGTAGGCTAGGCAAAGTGTAAAGTATCGCTGTTCTTGTATCATGTTCTCGCACTCTATTCTGTATATATCTATTGCTGGTTTATGTTATATATTGTTTTTTTAATCTGTTATTTCATTGTTAAAATTTTTAAATTTAATAAAATATTGTGTGTGTGTGTGTGTGTGTGTGTGTGTGTGTGTGTGTGTGTAGTCACCCAGCAAGCTTCCATGGCGGAGTGTGGACATGAAGCCAGGTTTCTCTCCCAGATCCTAGTCAGATATGCTAACTCAGGGGTCCCCCAACGTGGTGCCTATGGGTGCCATAGCATCCGGCAGCACCACTTCTGGGACCCACCAAGTGTTTTGGGAAGTGGATGGGGCCAAATAGGGCAACCATAGAGGGACCAGATGCCAAGGAAGATAGAATAGCCAAACATCTAATGTTTAGGTGAGGGAATTGTATCAGGGGTAGCTTTCCTTGCATGACAAGCTGCACGTCCAAACTTTCTTTTGCCCAAGCATTGCATGCACAGAAGTCTGTATTTCTTTTGCATCTGGTCATAGGGTTGCCAACCTCCCAGTGGGGCCTGGAGGTCTCTTAGAATTACAACTGATCTCCAGACGACAGAAATCAGTTCCCCTGAAGAAAATGGCTCCTTTGGAGGATGGAGTCTATGGAATTATACCTTGTTTGTTTGTTTGTTTAAGAACATAAGAAGAGCCCTCATGGGACAGACCAGTGAGGGTCCATCTAGTCCAGCATCCTGCCTCACACAGGGGCCAACCAGTTCCTCTGGACAGCCAGCAACTGGACACAGAGGCCAAGGCCTTCCCCTGATGTTGCCTCCTGGCTCTGGGATTTAGAAGCTTAGCGCCGCTGAATGTGGAGGTTCCCCTCAGTCACCATTGAGAGACTTTATCTATCCTCCACAAATTGATCTAATCCCCTTTTAAAGCTGCTTATTCCTACGGCCACCACGGCATCCTCTGGCAGCGAATTCCACGTTTTAATCACTCTCTGTGTAAGTAGTATTTCCTTTTGTCTGTCCTGAACCTACTGCCCATCAGCTTCATTGGACACCCTCGGGTTCTAGTATTTTGGGAGATGGGGAAGAATTTCTCTTTGTCAACTCTCTCCATCCCATGCATAATTTTATAAACCTCTATCATGTCCCCGCTTAGTTGTCTCTTTTCTTCTTTATTTATATCCCACCTTTCTTAAAGTGGCTTACATCAGGGCTATTTTTGGGCAGGAACGCACAGGAATGGAGTTCCGGCTGGCATCAGAGTTGGCCACGCCCACTACAGCCAAAACCTCTGTGTGTGTGGCTACAGAGGGAAGGCCTGGAGAGTGACCCCCCTGGCGACTCTGAGGTGGGGGCCCGGGGGCCCCTGGCAGGATCGGGGAGGCATTTAAATGCCTCTCTGTGCCTTCCTTGGCCTGTCCAAGGGCCAGCTTGCTTGGGCTCCCCGCAGCCACGGGGCACCTGGGCAAGCCAAGGGAAGAGAGTTTAAACTGCCTTCGCTTCCCTTCAAGGGGGGGCTTGCCCAGGCAAGCCAAGGGAAGGCATGGGGTGTGGCCTAATATGCTAATGAGCTCGACTGTCAGTGGTGTGGCCTAATATGCTAATGAGTTTCTGCTGTTGGGTGTGGCCTATTATGCTAATGAGTTCCCGGTGGGCTTTTTCTACAAATAAAGCCCTGGCTTACATTGTTCTCCTTCCCTCCATTCCCTCCTTCCTATCACAACAACCCTGTGGAGTAGGTTAGGCTGAGAGTGTGTGACTGGCCCAAGGTCACCCGGTGAGCTTCCATGGCAGAGTGGGGATTCGAACCTGGGTCTCCCAGATCCTAGTCTTAACACGATACTTGTTGAGATCCTTTCCCTCCCCAAACCCTGCCTTCCACAGACTTCACCTCCAAATCTCCAGGAATTTCCCAGTCTGGAGTTGGCAACCCCATGTGGTCAGCCTCGCCTCATCTCACACAAGAGCAATTGTGGCCTCCATTTAAGATTGCACAAAGGGACCAGCATTCAAAAATTAGCACTATGCTAATGTTAACCACCATAATTAACACATCTGGGCATAGTTTCATGGATTTAATCCATTAATCTTTGACTGATTAATTGGCGGAAGCCAAGGTTAAATGGCAAGGACAAACATCTTCAAGGAAACACTCATTTAATTTGTGAAGCTTGTGGTGATTTTTATGAGTTAGAGATATTGCCAAGAAATTGTCGAAAGGCCTCTCCTTTCTGCAATATGGAAGCCTGTAAGGGTAAAAATCTATAAATCCTTAGCTGGCATTAAGAGCCACTGGGCACAGTTGGACTTACTTCTCCATACATATGAATATGACAGAGACTGCGAATCAACAAATCTAGCAGCACAGTATATTGAGGCTGCATCGTTTAATTGTTGTAATCAATCAGTCAACCTGTTAAACTTTAATTGATTAGCTGCTGGAGGCAAAAAATAGTCTGCGGAGTCCAAGATTTGGAACACATTTTGCCTGTGGTGTGGAATAAAATGGAAAAGAGCATACTATGGATCATCCCACCTGAGAGGGACCTCATCTATATATCTCTTTCCCAAATACACCCTATCTGCAGACAGTCCCCTCTAATGTTAAGGATAAAAACTGGCTCTGTTTTTGAGTGTGATGATCTAAAATCAGTATAGTTCTTCCCTATATGGGGTATAGCAGTATTCCTGAAGTTCAAGGCGTTCATTGTACTAATGTTAAGTTAGTAGACAACCTATGTATGTGTTGGTGTACATTGTTTGGATTATGTTACATTCTTGTTTATTAATATATTCAATGTTATATTTATTTAGAGCCAGTTTGGTGTAGACAGAGCCAGTTTGGTGTAGTGGTTAGGTGCGCGGACTCTAATCTGGGAGAACCAGGTTTGATTCCCCACTCCTCCACTTGCACCTGGCTGCATGACCTTGGGCAAGCCGTAGCTCTGATAACAGCTGTTCTTGAAAAAGAGCAGTTTCTGTCAAGAGCTCTCTGAGCCCTGCCTACCTCACAGGGTGTCTGTTGTGGGGAGGGGAAGGAAAAGGAGTTCGTAAGCCGCTCTGAGACACCTTTGGGTAGTGAAGGGCGGGGTATAAATCCAATCTCTTCTTCTTCTTCTTCTTTAAATTTTAAATATGTGAAAAAAATTGCAGATTGGGGCCACATTTGCACTAAACAGATTTTTCTGCAAACCTGGGTGACCCCCAAGTCTGCAGAAAAATCTAAGATCTACCAAAAAAAAAAACCCCACCGGGGGGAAGGAATCTCCCCCAAGTCAAATAATATTCTCTGCACTAGCACAGAAAACACTCTTTACTACCTACCTTGTGTGTGGCAAAACATCCTGGGGCTGCGACAGACCCAGCACAGGCAGCAGTGAAGCAGCCTGGGGTTGTGCCAGGCCTGGAGGCAGCTGCAGAGAGGCTGGGGGCCATGCTGGTGGGCCCAGAGGTGGCAACAAAGCAGCCCGGGGGCTGCACTGGGTATGGGGGCTGCGTAGCCCAGGAGTCATGCTGGTGCCACTGTCAGCAGCACTGCAGCCCCTGAGTTGCTCTGGGCCCAGCAAGAAAGTGGGGGGGAGGGATCACCCCCTGAGAGTATCGGGGTCTTGTACCTGTCCACCTTCCAAAACAGCCATTTTCTCCAGGGGAGCTGATCTCTATCATCTGGAGACCTGTTGTAGTTCCCAGAGATCTGTAGCCACCACCTGGAGGCCAGTAATTTAAACAGAAGGACCACAGTGTAGCAGTTAAGATGTCAAAGCTCCAGCACTGTATAAATTATGTTAACAATATATTCTTAATTACATATATAAATCGGACTTCAAACATTTATACAATCAAATATATATTATATTTAACTTCTTAAGAATCCAAACGAAGTATTTTTATATGTACAGAACATCAATTATATAAAGAATAAATCTCACCCGCTATTATTCAATAGGGTTTACACAAACAACATTGGAATCTTAAAGACGGCAAGACTACAAGACTACGAATAACCTTGTTTCCGATGCCTTCTTCAGGTCTTACAGCATCAAAACTGAATATGTACAATTCTAGTGTCATTTTCAGTTTGTTGACATACAATTAGCAGTTCCAAATATTTTCAAGTATTTTCATCAGAGACAGCGATCCAGTAATGGAGGGGAATCGCCCATCAAAGTTCCAAGAACGTGGCACGCAGCCTAACAGGATTCACAGCTGGCCTGATACTTAATTTGGATTCATAAGAAGTTAAATACATATTTGATTGCATAAATACTTGAAGTCCAATTTATATATAATTAAAAATGTACTGTTAATTTACATGGTGCCGGAGCTTTGACACCACCTGGAGGTCAACAACCCAGCCCCAGTGATGTTCCACAGGACAGTGAGAAATTGTACCCCCGTCTCCCAGATTCTAGCCTGACACTCTGACCCACTACACCAGAGTAGCTCTCAACAAAACATCTGGCATCAAGTAAACATCTTTAACTGATTACCCACCCCGGGGTCAATATATCTAATCTACCACTTGGGTTGTGTGCAAAGTCTCAAACTGGGAACCAATATTCAGCGTGGACAAGCGAGAGCTAGGGTCTCGACCACCGGACTTGAAAAGAGTGATTGAAATATGAGCATGCGGCAAAGGCCTACCTGGATTTTGGGATCCTGACTCAAGCCCGCCTGCTGGCAGAAGACTTCGAAGAAATCAGCGACTCCCTCCTCCACCCACAGGAGAGTCACTGACGTCTGGGTCTTATTCACGGCAAAGAGGGATCTCGGAGGAGCTGGATCTGCGATCAAGAGAAGACCCCCCCTTTAGCTGTGTCTTGTGGGCCTTCAGAGAGGCGGAGGGTATGATCGGAGCTCTCTGCCAAACCACTTTAAATGCAGAAAACGTGTGCTCTTCCCAAAGCTCGCTCAGCAATAAACGATTTGAAACAGGAAGACACTCCTAAGTAGCATGCTTTTCTTCTCCTTCCCTGTTTGTAAATGTCAAGGCTTACTTCACTTCCTTTTTCAATTGACCGGGGGAGGGGGCAAAAGATCTGGAACTTTAGCCAGACGTCTCATCTTTGCACAACTTTCTGTTAGGAGAATTCTTGCGTGTTCTGAAAGAGCAGTCACACAATAATGACCTTTATGCGCCACAAGAATGACGATCCTTCACTGTGTGGTGGTGGAATTGGAACTAGGGTTACATTTTAGGGAAGATGGAGAAGGTGTTCCCACGGATCCCACCCTGCGTTTGAGGCAGGGTTGCCTGACCCACTGGTGGAGGCGCAGGTCCACTGCCACCAGGCCCATCGTCTCACTGCCGATCAGCTGGCAAATGGGAAAAACTTACCCTGAAAAAGACGGAGACCAGCCAACACGCAGCGACGACCAGGCCCAAGTGACCTGGAAGTGACATCATCACATCAGAGACAGTCAGGCGATGCTCTGGTATTTGGGCAAAAACTCTATGGTAGAAGCCAAATTTACCATAGAGTTTTTGCCCCAATACCAGAGCATCACCCTGATATCCCGGATGTGATTATGTCACTTCTGGGTCACATGGGCAGTGATGTAGGGTCATCGCTGCGCATCAGCAGGCCCTCCCTCCTGCTCCCAGTAAGTTCCCCACACCCCCCATTGGTTGCCAGGAGTGACCTGGTGGCAACCCTAGTTTGAGGCCAGAACAAGATGTTAATGTGGCCTTGTTATCTTGAAGAGTGCAGCCAGGAGAAGCCTATTTGGGCTCTTTTTAAATAGTATACAAACAGAGAAAGTCCAAAAATTGTCGGAAAGCTTAAATGTCGTTAACATCTTCCTTCTGAGCATGAATCTACATAGAATATAACAAAAAGGCACATTCCAAGCTACCAAGCATTGAGGGAGTCCAAGACATGCTGATGCTTGAAAGTCAATGTCACTTTAGGGTTGGGAAATACCAGGAGATTATTGTGGGTAGAGCCTGGGGAAGGTGGGGTTTGGGGAGGGGAGGGACCTCAGCAGGGCTCAATGCCATAGAGTCCACCTTCCAGAGCAGCCATCTTCTCCAGGGGAACTGATCTCTGTCATCTGGAGATCAATTGTAATACTGGGAGATCTCCAGGCCCCACCTGAACGTTGGCAACCCTACTTACAACCAGTGTTCCCTCTAAGCTGAGTTAGCGTGAGCCAACTCACAGTTCTTTAGTGTCGGCTCACACAATTTTGTCTTAGCTCAGGAAGGATGGCTCCAGAGCAAACTAATGTATGCAGTAGCCGAATCGCTCGCTCACAACTTTAATGCCAGTAGCTCACAAAGTAGAATCTTTGCTCACGAGACTCCACAGCTTAGAGGGAGCATTGCTTACAACCAAACTGCCCAGAGGCATGTCCCATACATGAGGGATATCTCTTGGAACTGTCTGCAGGCACAATCAGGACCTTCAAAGGTTCCCTTCCTTCAGCCTCAGCCTCAAAATCTCCAGGCATTTTCCCAACCCAGAGCTGGCACCCCTACTACTAGCAGTCCTGGGCAATTCCAAAGCCCACTTAACACTGTACACAATCAGAAAGAAACAAGTGCTGGTGAAAATGACAGCCTCGCTACACACCAATGCTCCTTCTAAGCTGTGGAGTCTGGTGAGCAAAAATTCTACTCGGTGAGATACTGGCATTAAAGTGGTGAGTGAGCAATTTGGCTACTGCAGAAATTAGTTTGCTCAGGAGCCATCCTTCCTGAGCTAAGACAAAAATGTGTGAGCCGGAGGCTAAAAAACTGTGAGCTAGCTCACACTAACTCAGCTTAGAGGGAACACTGTTCCACAGCCAACCCTCTGTAACCTTCTGAAATACAGCAATTTTTTTTCATTCCAGATATGGCTGCTGAAGAGCAATAAATTCTCTGTCAATGTTATTCCCAGTTTCTTGACAACATTGAGACTGCAAAGATCACTTCCTTTGTTTTTCCTGAGGATTGAACTGTCAACCTTTTGTAATCAGAGAGCTAAGCCCCTCACCCCCACAAGTACACCTATGAAGAAAGGGTAAGGCATTTCGGGCTCTTTAGCTTGGAGAAACGATGGCTGAGGGGCACTGTTCCCTCTAAGCTCCAGAGTTTTGTGAGCAAAAATTCTACTTGGTGAGCTCCTGGCATTAAAGTGGTGAGCGAGCGATTTGGCAGCTGCATAAATGAGTCTGCTCTGGAGCCATCCTTCCTGGGAGAAGACAAAAATGTGTGAGCTGGAAGCTAAAAAACCGTGAGCTAGCTCACACTAACTCAGCTTAGAGGGAACACTGCTGAGGGGTGACATGATCGAGGTTTACAAGATTATGCATGGGACAGAGCAGGTAGAGAAAGAGGTACTTTTCTCCCTTTCTCACAATACAAGAATTCATGGGCACTCCATGAAATTGCTGAGCAGTCGGGTTAGAATGGATAAAAGGAAGTCCTTCTTCACCCAAAGAGTGATTTAACACATGGAATTCACTGCCACAGGAGGTGGTGGCAGCTACAAGCATGGACGGCTTCAAGTGGGAAGGATAAACATATGGAGCAGAGGTCCATTGGTGGCTATTAGCCACCAGGTATAGATAGGAACTCTCAGGCTGGGGCAAGTGATGCTCTGTATTCTTGGTGCTTTGGGAGGGGGGGCAACAGTGGGTGGGCTTCTAGTGTCCTGGCCCCACTGGTGGACCTCCTGACGGCACCTGGTATTTTTGGCCACTGTGTCCTTAATGGGGACCCAAAAAAGCTTACATCATTCCCCTGTCCTCCATTTTATCCTCACAACAACCCAGGGAGATAGGTTAGGCTGAGAGAGTGTCACTAGCCAAAGGTCATTCAGTATGTTTCCATGACATGAGTGGGGATTTGAACTTGAGGCTCCATCACTCTTAACTGCTGCATCACACTAGCTAAGTGCCTTTGGTGGGATTCCTAAAAATTCCTGCTGGTCACTGATAACTTTGGTTTTATTCACATTTATTTTAGGATGTAGTTCTAAACAACCAAAATGCATTCCATTAATATTCTGCAATTTCAGTTCTACATCAGCTCTTAACTGCTGTCTTAGCCGCAGAACTGAGCCATTTCCTTCCCTCTTGCCTGAATCCACTACAGTTTGTTTCATTTTATTAATTGCATCCTCTATAAATATTTCAAACAGTACAGAGGAGATTGAAGTTTTTACTGGTTTTGGCTCTTTGCTTAGTATCATGCACTCTAATTACATCTTCCTTTTAATTTATACACACACACAAACACACACACACGCACATATACACCTTCCGCCCTCATAATCTGTTCTAGTCTTCTGGAAATACAGGAAGCTTTTTATTCCAGATAACTGTTGAAGGCTTTTTGTAGGTCGATAACTTTTATATAAATATGGTTTCCAATTTCATCTTTTCTCAGCCAATATTGTTTGCAGGAGAGGTTCCCTTCTTTGTTCCCGAAAAACAAAAATCCTCTTGTAAGGGTTTATTTTATTTTACTGTGGGTTAGTTTTGTTTGATAATATGGATAGGAAGGAAGGAAGGGAAAGACAGACGGAAGGAAGGAAGGAAGGAAGGAAGGAAGGAAGGAAGGAAGGAAGGAAGGAAGAAAGAGAGAGAAAGAAAGAAAGAAAGAAAGAAAGAAAGAAAGAAAGAGAAAAGCTGCAACAAATCCATCTAAATCAACTTGGCCTTTTAAACTTTTCTTTAAAATATAATAATCTGTTCCCCATTGGGTCTAACATGCTTATAACGTGCATTCATCTTCACCTTTGTGAGTACAAAGATTATGGCAATCTTCTTGTGCTCACAGGTTTGTGACATTGGTGTACATTTGGTCAACTGCTGGTTGTTGTATATTCAATTTTGGAGGCTTCCATTTTTTTGTTTCTTTTGTCGTGCGTCCATCAAGTTCAGCTGAGCATGCTACAAACACACTTTTTTGTTTTTTAACATGTAGCCTAACAAAGAGTTCTGGAGAACTTGAAAACTTGCATTTTTGTGGGGGCCATTTAGCTTAAGCTTAATGAAAAGTATTATGTAGCTTTTGTTTTTTAGACTTCACTTTGGACATCTTCAACCAATTACACCCTCTATACTTTTAATAGATTCTATTAGATAAACTTGACATGAATGGAAGAAAACAGGGTGAGTGGGGATATGGAACCACATGGAATCTTCTCAAGCTTTCAGATCTCAGGTTGTGATCTCAAGTTTACCGCTACATTTCCTCATCTTTGTAGGGTTTTTTCCTATTCTTTTTTAAAAATCCAAGCTCAGTTTTCCTAAATTGCATTAGCTGTAGCAATCTTGCCAAAGTGTAAATGGCCAGAGGTCATTTCGGGGGGGAACGCGGGGGAACACAGTTCCCCCGGGTGAGGTGCAGGGGGCGGGGCACATGACGAAGCCCCGCCCCCTGCTTCCGGCCGCCCTGCTTCCAGCCCTCATTCAGCCAGGAGGAGGCAGGAGAAGAGGGAGGGTAAGTTGCTTCCTCCCCGCCTCTCCCCACCCCTGCCTGCCTGGGGCCAGGGAGGGCCTTGACGGGGCTTCCTCGCACTCCCGCTGGCCTTGCAGGTCCACCGCCGGGCCCCTGATGTCAGGGGGTGTGGCATATGCTAATGAGTTATGCTAATGAGTTCCCCTAGCTCTTTTTCTACGAAATGACCCCTGTAAATGGCCATAAGGGTTACCAACTCTGGGATGGGAAAACCTAGAGATTTAGGGGGAGAAGTGGGTTTGAGGAGGGAAGGAACCTTGGTGGGGTATAATGCCAAAAAGTCCACCATCAGAAGCAGTCATTTTTTCTGTTATGATCTCTGTCATCTGGAGATCAATTGTAATTTGGGGAAATCTCCATGCCCCACCTAAAGGCTGGCAACCCCAGATCTCACATTGGTTATAACTCACAACTCAAAAGTGTGACTTACCAATTTTCACAAGTTGTAGTGCTGAGGTGTTGCTTCCTGTTTCTGTACAAGCAGTCACGGAGAGGTTGTAGACGTCTCCGGGAGGCACGTTCAGGACTGCAGTCATAACATTCCGTGTCACCTACAAAGGGTTAAACATGATCCATACAGGGGGTTAAGCATGATCCACACAGGGTGCTCAGTAACACAGAAGACCAAAACAAGAACTATGGACCTTGTAAATGGGAGTGTGTTGACAGGAAATGCAAGAGAATTATTCTTCTGTCCTGACTTCTTCAGGACATCAGCCGGTTTGGTGTAGTGGTTAAGAGCAGCGGACTCTAATCTGGAGAACCGGGTTTGATTCCCCACTTCTCCTCCACATGAAGACAGCTGGGTGACCTTGAGCCAGTCACAGTTCTCTCAGAGCTCTCTCAGCCCCAACTACCTCACAGGGTGTCTGTTGTGGGGAGAGGAAGGGAAGGTACCACTATACAGAAATACAAACATAAGCTCATATCGTTACAACCGCTCAACCCCCGAAGGGCTCTGAGCTGTTTACATAGTACAATTTAATTGCATTACCTCACTAGGGCCACACATTAAGGGGAAATGACTACCTATTAGGCACCCGTGGCAGGGTCTTGGTTGTTGTTTCTGCGGAGGTTCTTAGTCCTGGGTGGCGACGTCTCGGCGGTGTGGATACACGAGCGGTGAGATGAGTTTTTTTAAGAGGAATTATAAACATATATCCGGACCATGTATTTTTGAGTTCCTGACTATTATATTGTATTTTTGAAAAACTACTCTATATAGGTTTAGATTATCATTATCGTTATCAGGGGTCATTTCCTGCAGGAGCGCACAGGAGCGGAGCTCCGGCAGTAAAGAGCCCAGGGGGCGGGCACATGCAACAAGCCCCGCCCCCTGCTCCCAGCAGCCCCGGGCCACGAGGAGCAAGAAGCAGCCAGGTAAGTTGCAGAGCCCCCCCTTGATAGCAATCCAAAACAGATAGATAGCAATCCAAAACAATCTCCCTCCTCTGTGAGGGCAGATCTGTGTGGGAACCCCCCCCCCCAGCTAGCGATCCAAAACAGTCCAGTGGAGCTTGAGCAGTGGGTGTTGCCTTCTGACACACTTCCAGTGATGTCAGGGGGTGTGGCATATGCAAATAAGCTATTATTATTATTATTATTTATTTGATTTCTATCCCGCCCTCCCGCCGAAGCTATGCTAATCAGTTATGCTAATGAGCTCCTACACCTCTTTTTCTAGGAAATGACCCCTGATCATTATCATTATCATTATTATTCTCATTGAATGCTGAATATCTATTTTTCGTTATTCATGCATGGTCTGATCTTCTGTATCTTTTGTATTACTCACTCCTGTCCATCCTTCTCTGCTGTTTGGATGTTTCCTATAGCAGCAGGGGCCAAACAAACAATTGAGAATGATGATCTCAACTCTCCAAAAGACAAAATAGGGACAAAGTAAGAACACTGATTTATTAGTGACAGATACCAGCGCACATGGGCCAGCCCTGGTAAATCTATACATATTTTTCCTATCTACGCAGAAGGGTTGGTAGAGGATATGAAATATTTATGGGAGGAAAAAATAGTAAAAGAAAATATCCATCACGAGTTTTGCTTGTCTGGATGCAGTGGTAAACAAAGGAAGGAACATACAAGGTGTCCGTGCTTACGCTCTTTTTGATCTTTTTCTTCCCTTCGGCTATAACCATCCAGTGGAGCATCCTAGAATGAGAAAGGTCCGTGTTGTCATCTCCGTATGTCCAGCTGACGTAGAGAAGGTTATTGAAATACTCGACAGAGGTGATTTCAGGGGCCACCGGAGCTATCGGGAAGGGAAACAGAGGCGTTACAAATGGGATCCACATTGTTATGTTTCTTAAATTATCGTTGGTGTTTTCTGCATCTCTTTTCGAGCGAGCAAAGTGTTTCGTAATGTTTATTCCCTGTGAATGACCCTGTGAAATAGGCAAGGATGTGTGCGTTAAGGCTGCGAAAGGACAGCATTTGAAATTCAGAGCTCAGTATCTTGCAAGTCTGCCTTCTCTTTTATTTAAAAACTTAAGTTCCTAGCCCCTGTTGCTGAAGCAAGATGAGCCTGGGGTGGGGTGTGGGGTGTAAGCAGTGCTTGGTAAGTACTCAGATGCCGGTGAGAATAAGCAGACTTTCTAGTAAAGTGGATGGTGTTTGTTCGATATTTTTTGTCCATTCCCACAGCTCTTAGTCTAGGGATGCCAGCCTCCAGGTGGGACCAGGGGATCCCCGAGAATTATACCTCATCTCCAGACAATAGAGAACAGTTCCCCTGAAGAAAAATGGATGCTTTGGAGGGTGGACTCTTTGGTACTGGACTCCACTGAGGTCCCTGTCCTCCCCAGGCTCCATCCCCAAATCTCCAGGAGTTTCCCTACCTGGATCTGGCAACCCTACCCCCCATGCCCCACCAGTGGCCAGGGGGGATGACCTGCCAACCCTCATCTCAGCCCAAGGGTTTGATAACAAATCTCCAGAAATATTGTGCAAAAACCCATATGGAGAAACCGCTTAGCATTGCCACAGTCCTGTACTGTAGCCATTTTGAGACATGAGGAGGAAAATAGCTGTTTACTAAGCTCAATTCTAAGCCATCCCCTCAAATGGCTGTGGCCCCGCCCCCAGCGTGCTCGGCGTCATGACGTCACTTGCCTGTGACATGCACGTGGGGGTGGAGTTTCCCCCGGGGCCCGATTCCACGGGGGCGGAAATCGGGCCTCCAAAGCGGGGGGAAATCCGCCCCCCGGGGGGAATTGGCAGCCATAGCCCAACATTCAAACTACATCTGACATTTGGGCATCCATAATTAGGAGGACTGCCAACCTCCAGATGCTGGCTGGAGATCTCCTAGAATTACAACCGGTCTCCAGGTGACAGAGATCAGTTGCTCTGGAGAAAATGGCCACTTTGGAAGATGGACTCTATATGGCATTATAACCCACTGAAGTCCCTCCCTTCCTCAAAACATGCCCTCCTCTGGCTCTATCCCAAAAATATCCGGGGATTCACCAACTCAGAGCTGGCAACCTCTGGCATGAAATTTGGCCTCAAAAAAGCATCTGCAGTGAGGCTGATACAGATTGGTGCCACAGGATGGGTGGAGATGTTCACAGGTTCTCCTGCATCTGTTCTCTAACTGAAACAGCCCCCTCAGCTGCTGTTAGTCTGGTAATAGGGAAACTTTTAAAAAGACACTTGTGTTGTTTCCATCTGTTTTCCCTACTAGGGCTACAAACCACTGGGGCAGTTTTGATCATAGATTCTACAAAGAGGGAAGACCTAAAAACTCCATATACCCTTCTCCTATGTAGCTTCTTTTTGAATCTAAACTACACAACGGGGGATCCAGTGGTATATCTCCAGTGACCAGTTGATCCCCAAGTAGGATTGCCATCTCTGGATTAGGAAATACCTGGAGATTTTGGGGGTGGAGCCTGAGGAGGGTGGGGTTTGGGGAGGGGAGGGACTTCAGTGAGGTATAATGCCATAGAGTCCACCTTCCAAGGCAGCCATTTTCTCCAGGTGACCTCTGTTGCGTGGAGATCAGTTGTAATCCCAGGAGATCTCCAGCCACCACCTGGAGGTTGGCAACCCTATCCCAAGGGTGGGTTGTTGTTTGGATTTTTTTTAGAACAGGAAATACAAACACGCTCTCTCTCAAAGAGGACCTTTTAAATATCTTCCTGTGGGTTTTTTTCTGTCTTGGGAAAAACACCTTTCTGCTCACTTAGTTATGAGCTCTTCTGACTGGAAGCTCGTAAAAATATGAGCTGGGATTCTGCCTCAGCTTCCGCAGACGCATTACTGAAGTAACCTGTCAGGATTTCTTCACACGCACGCTTGAACAGCTGTTCTTTATACACTCTCAGGAGAGCTACAACAAGCACATTACCTTCACACAGCGCAAGCTGCTCTGGAGACAAACAATGCATAAAAATGACTGTCACAGAGGTACGAAGGAGATGGTATTAATGGCCAAAGAATATCGAATGTCATCCATCTGGTGATTTCAGGGCTGCCAGATTTGTGTGTGTGTCCTTCATATGGGCACCAGATACAGCCAACAATAAGAAAATAGTTAGGGTTGCCAGCCTCCAGGTGAGGCCTGGAGACCTCCTGGTTCTACAGTTGATCTCCAGACTACAGAGACCAGTTTCCTGGTTAAAATGGCTACGTTGTAGGATAGGCTCTATGACACGGTATCCTGCTGAGGTCCCTCCCGTCCCCAAATCCCAGCCTCCCTAGGTTCCACCTCCAAAATCTACAGGTATTTCCCAACCCAGAGATGGCAGCCCAAAAAAACAGTACTTCTTTGGGGGATTTTCTTTTTCCTTCATTGACCCTGTACAGACTTCAAGAAGAATATGAGGAGCTTTGGATGTTATGTCTAGGAAGGAGCGACAGGAAGTACCTATGATCCACACTTCCTGTCCTCTACTCATCCTTCAGTGCCATCCTTAATTGGCTTTGAAGGCACCACGACCACTGGCTCCTCCCCAGATAGGGGCTCTGGGGCAAGTGATGCTCTGTATTCTTGGTGCTTGGGGGGGGTCAACAGTGGGAGGGCTTCTAATGTCCTGGCCCCACTGGTGGACCTCCTGATGGCACAGGTATTTCTGGCCACTGTGTGACACAGAGTGTTGGACTGGATGGGCCTTTGGCCTGATCCAACATTGGTGTCTCTTATGTTCTTATGTTCTTAAGGTATAACTCCGTTTAGGATTGCACTGCTTGTAATGGTGACTGAGGGGAACTGCCACATTCAGAGGCACTAATCCTCTGAATCTAGGGTTGCCAAGTGAGAATTGAGCCGCAGCGGGGGACACCATAGAGTTTTCCCTCGGATGACTGTGGCCCCGCCCCCAGCGTGCCCGGCGTGGTCGTGTCACTTCCGGGTGACGTGCACGTCGGGGTGGAGTTCCCCCTGGGGCCTGATCCGCCGCTGGCAGGGAATGGGCCTCTGGGGCGGGGGTTTCCCCGCCCCCTGGGGGGACTTGGCAAGCCTATCTGAATCCCAGAGCCAGGAGGCAACATCAAGGGAAGTCCTCGGCCTCCATGCCCTGTTGTTGGCAGTCCAGAGGAACAGGTTGGCCACTGTGTGAGACAGGATGCTGGACTAGATGGACCACTGGTCTGTCCCAGGAGGGCTCTTCTTCTGTTCATAATGTCTCTTACAGGTGGCTCCTAAAGGGCATCAGGTAAATTCATGGAGGATAGGTCCATCAGCAGCTGTTAGCCATGATCGCTGAACAGCAGGGCTGGCGTCAGTATAACTTCAGGTAAGGCACCTACCAGGGCCCAGGGCTTCTGGCAGGTCCCACTGCCACCGGGCCCCCGCCCCACACGCCTCCTCTGCCACCTGCCCACATACCCTTCCCTTTCCTCACCCATGTGCTTGCAAGTGTTTTACCTCCTGTGCTCCTAGCTCCCTGGGCACTGCCGGAGTGTGCAGATGGTGACAGTCACAGCTGCACCAACCTCCCAGTGCCGCTGGGGAAAGAGCATACAGGAAGAGGTCACAAGCAGGCAGGGGAAGTAGCATCGCCAGGGTTGGGAATTACCTGGAGATTTGGGGGGAGGGCAGGTTCAGGGAGGGGGGGAGGGACTTCAGTGGGGTATAATGTCACAGAGTCCACCTTCCAAAGTAGCCATTTTCTCCAGGTGATCTCTGTCTCCTGGAGATCTCTTGTAATAGCAAGAGATCTCCAGCCACCACCTGGAGGTTGACAACCCTAAGAGGAAGGATGCACAGGCAGGTGGGGGCAGGAAGGGAGCTGTGAGCAGGGTCCTGGTAGTGGGAATAGGAGGGGAGAAGGGGCCCAGAGCACTCTTTGTCCAGGGCCCATTAAAACCTCAAACCAGCCCTGCTCAATGGTACTCCCCCCCCACACACACACTTTCAGAGGTAATAATCCTCTAAATACAAGTGCTGGGAGGCCACTCCTATAGAGAGAGTTTGGCCTCTGTGCCCTGCTTGTAGGCCCTCTGGGGCAGATGTTTGACTTCCACATGGAAAATGGTGCTACCATAGATAGACCACAGATGGGCTGTACCTGCAGCTTCCTGATGGGGCAAGTAATGCCCACCAGGCCATTTCAGATTGAGAAAATGGTGCCGGTAAAGGTTGGAATCTAATTTTCTCGCACACCATGGTCCCAATCAAAATTAGGGCCCCAA
The DNA here is from genome assembly GCF_001447785.1 of Gekko japonicus. Lineage (NCBI taxonomy): Eukaryota > Metazoa > Chordata > Lepidosauria > Squamata > Gekkonidae > Gekko > Gekko japonicus. The sequence continues at coordinate 359,208 of NW_015168707.1, forward strand.
GTACTTGGTAAACAAGTTCCCTCCCATTTCACATGCAATTTCCTGAGTTAAGGTCCAATCAGGGGAACTCAGACACAATACATAATGTGTAGTCTGGCCATTAGCTAGCAATGAGAAGAATGACCTTCATATTGTCTTCAACACTGGTGCAAAAACCACTGGCCAAGAATATGATGCTGTGATGGACCATCAAGGGTTAATGCCTAACAGAGTCTGAGAACCTCTGAGTGACAGGCTCTTTTACTGGACTTCTGTTGAAAGAGTCAGTTAAAGAATGACAGTTGGGGACTGACAGTTGAAGAAGAGACACTTAGGCACTGACTGTGGACTGTGAAGGAGGCTAAGAGAATGAGTGAATCAAGGAGGATCCCCATTCAAGTCAAAAAAAGGTAAATAGCTTCCAGTAAAGAGAAGTGATCTCTGACCCTTTAAGAAGGGAAATAGCTTCCAGAAAAGATGAGAGATTTGGATATATTGAACCTGAAAAATAGCGGTATTTCCCAATATTCACAAATCCCAAAGAACCCTGAATATTTCTCAAATCCGAGAAATATTCGGGATGCCCAATTTTTTTTGGTAACTCACCACTTGGAGAAAATGTTCAAACACCTTCTCACCACTTGCGACTCCATTCACATGGCGCTACTTGCAAAAGCCAATAAATGTCTTTTGCAAGCAGCAGCACCCAAATTGAGTCCCAAGCAGCAAGTTCACCCAGAACTCATTGCATGGGACTCCATTCGCTCAGAACTTCTGTTTGGTTATGCCGAATGCACACTCTTAGACCTTGTTGAATAGCTGAAACACTTTTTGGCAACAAATTATCCGGTGTTTGTGTGAATACAAAGTGGCCTCCGTTTTATTATCTGTTCACCTCATACATCCTGCACCTAATTCCACCTGACCTTTTCTCCTCCAAGTTCAATAACACTTTTTGTTTATTTGGAACTTTCAAAAGCCTCTTGTGTGCCATTTCACAAGCAGAATATGGGAAGGTAATTTTGTCTCTTCCCTTGGTTCTCTGGGCTGGGCCAGCATAAAACACACACACAAAACCGACTGGATAGGACAGCCGTAGACAGACAAACAAGAAGAAAATAGATAAAGCAGCTGCTCAGCAAGAAAGAAGACAGAAGAGAAAATCCTGCGTGTGAAAGAGGGAAGGGGGCGAGATTGACATGGATGCCTACCTCGATATCTGACTGCATAACTGAGTGGCAGCAGAGGACAGTCTTTTACTTCATTTTGAGCAACTGCTTTCCAGCAAACCTGCAGCAGTTAACAACGTGGTGAGTCAGCAAAGACAGACTGCTTTTTAGCTGCAGCCAGTTTGCTACAATTCTCTGAAGGACTCAGGAAACTATTATTATTTTTAAAGAAAATTTTACCTTCAACTCACCATGTCTCTGTTTACCTGTTATGAAGCTGATGGTGGAGCTGTCGCAACAACTCAGTTCAGGGTCTCCCCACGTCACCATCGTCACCCGAAAGTTATAATACCAGGCAGGTAGCAGGTTGCCTATTCTCTAAAACATTTAAAACAATAGCAGGGATATCGTATTAGCACCTGAAGAAGTGGGATCCACAGTGACATTAAGGGTTTGGGTTTGACCAAAAATCCTGGCTCCATTGCTCTCTTTTTCTCTCCCGATCTTTAATAGATATTAAGATGAGTGGTGGAAAGTGCTGTCAAGTCGCAGCTGACGTACGGTGACCCCACAGGGTTTTCAAAGCAAGAGAGGAAAAGAGGTGCTTTGCTGTTGCCTGTTTCTGTGTAACAACCTTGGACTTCCTTGGTGGTCTCCCATCCAAGTACTAGACAGGAGCCAACCCAGCTTAGCTTCTGAGATATAACAAGTTCTGTATGATGATAATGAACTGTATGATGCACTGACACGGGGATGCCTGTGAAAACAGCAGCCTTGCGTCAAGTTCCTCTGTCTGTAATATGTACACCTTGCTAGGGTCTGGCTGGACTACTATAAGCATTTCTGCCATTCTCTTATACATCCCCAGCCTCACCTGTTGTGGGCGGAGAAATGCCCAGAGTTAGGACCATCAGGGCATGAAGTCAGAGTGGGAGGAAGGACACGCTGCTGCTCTTTTTGGCAGGAGACCTGCGTTTTCAGTCCCGTGGAGTTCCTCCCTAAGACAGCAAACGCTTGACTTCCGTGTAGTGTAAATTAGTGCCAGGGACTGTGCAAAACACCAAATGATGTATTTCCTATACAGAAGGAGGGCTCTTCTTTAATGAGGCGAGGCGAGCTGGTGGCTTCGGCCTGCGGATTTTGGAGGTGGCAGCCTTCTCCTCCCGACCTCCCCTGCTGCCACCTACGCCTCGTTGCTTCCTCACCCTCAGCCCCTACCCTGGAGTCACCAATGCTTCATTCCTCCTCATCTTCCCAGCATCTTTAGAAACCACACAGTTGACTGCACGTGTCCAATAGACCTTCTGGAACTCTCACGCCCTATTAGAAATGTGCAGCTTGCTGTGAAGTGTTTAAAGAAGCCAAAGGACTGAGGAAGGAAGGAGCATTAGCTGCTCTGATTCAGGTAGGGTCCCTCCTGGCAACCAGTGGGGGATCGGGGGGGACTTACTGTGAGCAGGAGGGAGGCCCAGCTGAAGTTTCAGTGACGTGTTTATGTCACTTCTGATGTGGCCCAGAAGTGACATCATAGGGTTGCCAAGTCCGTTTTTCGTTGCGGCGGGGGGCTCCTGGACGGCGTCCCGAGCGCGAGCGCGCCGCATGCACATCA
>NW_015168707.1:362449-370469 GCF_001447785.1 Gekko japonicus
AAAACATAGAGTTTTCCCCTCAGATGGCTGTGGCCCCGCCCCCAGCGTGCCCGGCGTCATCACGTCACCTCCAGCTGACGTGCACGGCGGGGTGGGGGTTCCCCCGGGGCCCGATTCCGTGGCGGCGGAAATCGGGCCTCCAAAGCGGGGGGAAATCCGCCACCCAGGGGGAATTGGCAGCCCTATGACATCATCACACAGCAACGGCAGGGTAACGTTTTGGTATTTGGGCAAAAAAACTCTGGTAAATTTGGCTTCAACCGTAAAGTTTTTGCCCAAATACCAGAGTGTTGCCTCGATGTCACCGATCAGATGACATCACTTCCGGGTCACATCAGAAGTGATGTTGACGTGTTGCTGCAATGTTGACTGGGCCTCGCTCTTCTTCCAAGGAAGTTCCCCCCCCGCCGGCCAGCTGATCGGCAGCAGGGTTATGGGCCCTGGTGGTAGGGAACCCCACCTCCACCGGGGGGGGGTCTGGCACCCCTTGACTCAGGGGTGATAAGAGGGTAGGCATAGAGGGGGGACACTCAGATAGCTGCCTCCTCTTGTGGTGCCACTAGACAGAAGGTGAAACAGAACTTGATCAGCAATAGCTTTCTTAGAGATAACCATTTCAGAGGGTACCCGTGCTGGTCTGCAGTAGAAGAGCTACAGTCAAGTCCAGTAGCACCTTATAGGTGAAGGGAGCTTTAACTCTCAGAAGCTCGTACCTCCAAAATCCTGTTGATCTCTATGGTGCTATTGGACTCAAGGCTAGTTCTTAGAGGTGACACTTTCCCTCAAAAAGCACAGGTCACAGAGAAGCCTGTTTTTTGCTGTTCTTCTGAACAAGTTGGATTTCGGATATGGAGACGCATTGGAAAGACTTCTGCTTTGTTTTTGTTTTTTTAAATGCTTCTTCCTACATTTCCATAAGAAAGTTCTGGATATTAAAGGGCTTGTAACAAACAGTAGAAGGGCTGCGGTGGCTCAAGTGGTTAAGACGCTGAACTGCAGACTGGAAGGCCGGTAGTTCAGCCGTTCGAGACCCGAGTTGCCGCATGATGGAGTGAGCTCCCATCTCTGGTCCCAGCTCCTGCCAACCTAGCAGTTCGAAAGCAAGAAATTGCAAGTAGAGAAATAGGTACCACTTTGGCGGGAAGGTAACAGCGTTCTGTGCACCTCGGCGTCTAGTCATGCTGGCTACATGACCACGGAAATGTCTTAGGACAGCGCTGGCTCTTCAGCTTGGAAATGGAGATGAGCACTGCAGCCCTAGAGTAGAATTCGACTGGCTTTTGAGCAAGGGAAACCTTTACCCTTATCTTTACCTAACAAACAGTAAGATGGACACTTTACCACTGACGAGGTTAGAGAGACGGTGGCTGCTATTTCATAGTACGTCATCCACTCTGAGGTCATCGTTGAAGGGTTGAAATAAAACATTTCTACGATGTACTTCCGGAAGACACCGAGATATGGCCTGTTCCAGCTGAGGACCACAGCGGAGGGCCCCAAAGGATAAAGAGTTAGGTCCTTGATCCCAGTGGGCACTATAAACCAGAAATGGGAAGCCATTAATAAACAGAAAGGGCCTACTTACACAGAATGCAAATGTCCCTGTAAAATCTGATGCAGGGCAAGGGCTTAGAGGTAAAGCAAACACTGAAGGTCCCAGGTTAGGGTACTTAGAGTCACCATAACAGCATCCCACAATGTCATGACATCATTTCCAGCAATGTAACTAGAAGTGATATCACTGTGTCTCCGGATGCTCTAGCATTAACCCCAAACTCTATGGTGAAATCATAGAATTCCAAGTGAACGCAAGAGCGTGCACCAACATGATGACATCACTTCCAGTTACACAGCACGAAATTAGGTCCTGTTGCTGTGGAACACCATTCTGGCCCCCTCATTCCCCACCCTCCGTTTGCCAGAACAATGATTGGAGGGAGCAGGACTCCAGTTTGGTGTCGTGGTTAGGAGCGCAGACTCTAACCTGGGAGAACCTGGTTTGATTCCCTACTCCTCCACATGCAGCTGCTGGTGTGACCTTGGGTCAGTTACAAGTTCTTTCAGAGCTGTTCTCTCACGAGCAGTCCTTGAAAGAGCTCTCTCAGCCCCCCTGTTGTGGGGAGGGGAAGGGACAGGGAATGTAAGCTGCTCTGAGACTCTTTCAGGTAGTAAAGGGTAGTATATAAATCCAATCTCTTCTTCTTCACCTGGTAAATAAACAGCCTATCCCGGGTTCAGTCCCCAGCATCTCCAGCTAAATATCCTGAGCAGCAATTACTGGGTAAGGTTTTGCTCTGCCTTAGATCCTGGAGAGCCACAAGCAATCAGAGCAGACAATATGAATTTAGATGGACCCGTGCAATATAAGGCCATTTTCTATGTTCAATGCTCTGCATTCAGAGCAATAGTTTGCAATTTTCACAACTGCGTTCATTGCCTGTTAGATGCAAGAAGTTCTAAAGGACAGAAGGACAGACCTACTGAAGGAAAACGTGTGGTTTCCAGCAGGTTGGGAGTTTAGCCCCTTTTCCTATCCTTGAGGAAGGAGGCCAGGCAGGCAAAGAAATGCACGATGACATAAAAATGTCTGGCAGGATCTGATGCTCTGAGCCTTATTTAAATGCTCCAATCCCCTAGAGCATATGAATACCAGATGGAATCTTGCAAAGCAAGCTGGAGCTCTTTTGCAATTTGTCTCGCGAGTCTATCTTGGGACCGTCTAAATTTGTCCCAGCAGCAGCACAAAACTGCAGATGAATTGCGCCCTCTAAACGTACAACTGACCTCTGCCATTTGCACTGGGGGGACAAGCACCACTGCGATGTCAGAGTCTGCACTGACCCAGAGCAATAGCATTTGCAAAGGACTGTCCATTAACTTGGAAGGAGGTATCATATGCCCAGCCACCCCTTGTCTTGCCTTAAACCAGAGGGCAGGCACGGCCAACTGCAAGCTGAATTATTTCGAAAATTTGAGCACATACTCTGCCATTGGTATGCCACACATCCAGGGCTACTTATATTCCAAACATCTGTGGGTTCATTGTGCCAACAGAGAAATGACAGACGAATCTGCTCTCATATTTTATTTGTAAAATAATTTTCTACCCCTCATGGATCTAGAAGGAAAAAATTAAGTGGGAGACTCAACAACTACACAGGGGCTGAGAACATGTAGGACATCAGTGTGCTCTCTAGTGGCAATAAAGTTCTCCCCTCCAAAAATAGAGACTGTTGTACCCATTGCTCCCTCTAAGCTGTGGAGTCTTGTGAGCAAAAATTCTAATTTGTGAGTTACTGGCATTAAAGCTGTGAGTGAGCGATTTGGCTACTGCGTAATTTAGTTTGCTCTGCTGCCATCCTTCCTGAACTAAGACAAAAATGTGTGAGCCGGAGGCTAAAAAACTGTGAGCTAGTTCACACTAACTCAGCTTAGAGGGGACACTGGTTGTACCCCTAATCTAAGCAATAATTTCCCGCATTATTATCATCAGTTGCACACAGACTACCACCTTTCCTCCAGTATAGAAAGAGGCCATATTACAAGCAGGCTGTCAGTACACTGCTCAGGCAGAGAATATTAACCCAGCGTGTGGTCCTGCATTCAGTTCACAGCAGCAGTTGGAATATGCGTAAGAGGGTTACCGATGGCAAATGTAACAGGGTCGGAAGGGGGCCCAACCAGCGGTCCTTTCCGCAAATAAATCACAACTTGGTACTGGGCGCCAGGAACCAGGTTTTCAATAATGTTGCTGCTTGTATTCACCTACAGCAAAGAGAAAGAGTGCGTGTAGCAAAGGAAGAAGAAGAGACAAGAACTTGCCATCCTGTCCGATGACATTTGTGACAGTTAGAGCTGTCAAACAGTTTCTGCCAGTTTGCAGCAAGGATCTGCAAGAACTCTGGTCTACGGCCCGACTCAAGGTGGGCATAGACGTGCTTATTTTTCTTACACATTCTGAGTTCGTACCCCTCTCTCTCTTCCCCACTCTGAATACATAGTATACAGTCAAGCTCAAAAGTCTCTGTGTCTCTGCTATACTCATCTTGCTCTCTATGTGGAGAGGGGAACAAGACTGTTCGCATTTCCCCACAATTGAAAGCTCATAACCTTTTGCTTAATGGGCGAGTTAGAAAAGCCGAGACAAAATAGCACAAGGCAATTCTGTGCCTAGACACTAGAAAGCTCCATACATCTGCTGAGATTTCCGCACTCCATTTTCTTTGCAGTCGGGCTGAAGAGTTTTGAAATACGGTCGCCATTGTGTTTGGCCTGCCCCAGTGAACGCAGCTCCCACAGCCGTCTTTGTGTCTGTGTCCCCCTTCCCCCAGTCACCATTAAAGGAGAGAACATTTTCTGTCTCTTACCTCGGTGCAATAATGCTTTTCGAGTCTCTGGCTCTCCTTCTGTTTCTGGCACGTCAAGGACACGATGGAGACAATTGTGTGGTTGCTGCCGCTGGTCTCTGGTGAAGATGTCCAGGATAATGAAGCCGTGGTGGGACTCAGCACAGTCACCATGACATTTCGAGGCTTCTCGGTCAGCTCTTCTATCCATTCTCCCGTTGGACCTAAAATACCACCAGAAGGAGATGGCCGTCACCATCAAAGGGTGGTTCGCCCATGCAGCGGGCCAATTCTCACACTTTCATTTTTTAAAAAACCAAACATATACAGCAAATCAGTCCTTTTCAAGAGTCACAACCACAGGTAATGGGAGCTCTTCTATGGGAATGTGTACTATATACTATGCTGCCTATATGCATGGTCACCATTTCTTGTGTATAGGGTAACCAGCAGGTGTGGAGAAAAAAACGTGTTATCTCTTTAACAGAAGCTTAATGTGTGGAAATGGGCAGCCGGATCTTTTCATGGCGTGGATGTAAACAACATCACCTGGCTAATAACGTCTCAATCAGCCTCCAATTCAGGGGTGTCAAACATAAGGCCTGCCCAGGGCTCTTATACGGCCCACGAGCAACTAGTGCAAGGGAGGGAACAGGAGACTGCTCAGGGGGGAGTGGGCAGAGCCACTCCGATTGTGGCTTCAGCATGGTGGAACAACCTCACCTGCAGCAGTCAAGCAGCGTGGGAGCATCTGCCCAGTGATGCACCACAGGCTCTCCAGTCTGCCCGTGTGGGTTTTCCTTTGCACCCCCCTCCCAGCCAATGGGGCCTTGCAGTGAGGATACACCAACTTGGAGCTTACCAGCTGCTGTCCTTTATAAAGTTTAAATCTCCGGTACCTGGCATTGTGTTTATGGCACACATGACCCAGCCTGACAAAGTGACATTGTAACAAATGAGCTTGATGCCTCTGCTCTAATTAGTGGGACAAGACATTTTTCGCCAGGTCTGTTAGCAATTCTCTTGTGAACAGGGCAAGACATGGATTTTCCGTGTATGTATAGATTTGGTATACATGAAGAAGAACTGCCCTGTTCACACAAAAAGGTGACCGCGCATATTGGGACCACGGCAAGTAGTACACAGTCCTGTTGGTGGCCTCCTGGTACACGTAGTTGTGACATATGAAAAGGCTGAATATTAAGTATGGACAGGTGGAGAAGGGTTTATGTCTGTAAACATGAGACTCAGCCACACACCTTCATTTGCAAACATGTGTCTCAACAACACCTGCTAATTAGAGATGCAGTATAAGTGTGAATGACAGTTTATCACATTCCTTCCTCTAAGGAGCGTCACTACATTAAGGTAACATATTCAGCTTCTCCCCAGTATGATCCTCCTTGTACTTAAGAGAGGGGAGAGACTGAAAAGGAGGTAGGTTGGAAACATTCTCCTCCACCATCCTACTTATCTACCTCATGAACACAAGACGTTTCTTTATACTGAACCAGACCATTGGTCCATCAAGGTCAGTACTGTCTCCTCCAATTGGTAGTGGCACTGCAGGATCTCAGGCAGAGGCCTTTCACATCACCTACTACTTAAATACAAATTATCTAAATGCAAAGAGATTGTGTGGAAAACCTGGGTAGGAGCTGTAGCTCAGTGGTAATAGTACCTTCTTAGGGTTGTCAAATAATTCTTCGCCGGGAGCGGGAGACTCCCGGCCGGCGTCGGGTGAGTGCGTGCGCACAAAGCACACGCGCGCACCGCATGCACATCACCCGGAAGTGACATAGGCACGCTGGGCATGCTGGGGGCGGGGCCACGGCCATACAAGGCAAAACCATCGAGTTTTCCCTTGTATGGCTGTGGCCCCGCCCCCGGCGTGCCCAGCGTGGCTGTGTCACTTCCGGGTGACGTGCTGATGCCAGGCACATCACGTGCACCCCCCCGGGGCCCGATTCCACCACGGCGGAAATCGGGCCTCCAAAGCGGGGGTTTCCCCGCCCCCCGGGCCGATTTGGCAGCCCTATGCCTTCTTGACACATAGAAAATCCCAGGTGTTAGAATATACAAGGTCTATAGTGCACCTACTTGAAGAGATCAGAAGAATAGCCTACAGGGGACAGTTCGCATAGCTAGATTAGGGACTTCCCACAATTTCAAATTATGCCCTTCCTGTCTCCTGATTGGCTCTTTGGAGACCTCCTGCTCCAACTGAGCCCTCTCCCCCTTTGTTCCTGTCTCTCACAGCAGTTAGTTAGTTTGTTAAGCCTCTCTCCCTCTCCTCTGTTCATTTCTTCTTTAATAAACCAAGTTATTTTCTTTAAACAGTTGGTGCTCAACTCCTCTGCATGTTTAAACTCTGCCAACACCAGGTTCAATCCACAACATCTCTAATTAAAGAGTCAGGTAATAGATGATGTGAAAGACCTCTGCCTGAGATTCTGGAAAGCTGCTGGCTTTCAGAGTGGACAATACTGGTCTTGACGGACCAGTGGTCTGACTCAGTAAAAGACAGCTTCGCATCTAGTCAGCAGGAGGGCCAAGGCTTAGTGAGAGAGCGCCTGGTTTAAACGCAGAAGATCCCAGGATCCATCACTGGCTCCAGCTAAAAGTACTTCCAGTAGCAGGTGTAGGGTTGCCAGGTGCCTACCTTGTGCCAGTGAGCGGCTTGGGGGGGGCAGGGATGGTGGAGACGCAATGATGTCACTTCTGGAAGTGATGTCATCACGATGGCAACGTCTGGGAGACACTCTACCTTTTGAGCAAAACACTATGGTAAAAATGACTACAAACCATAGACTTCTGCCCAAAAAGTAGAGTGTCGCCCCTGACATCGCCAACACGATGATGTCATTTCCAGAAGTGGTGGGCAGGAACCCATAAAAGCAGGGGATCCCCCACCCCCACCTGGGGACTGGTAAGGGGATTTTTCCTCCTTTCATCTAGTATTTATTAATTCAATTATTTGCCCTTCCTCCATCTACACATATCAGTGACATCATGACCATACATATCATTATATCTAGTTCTCGACAATAGCTCAGAATGAGGACCAAAAAATCCGTATCGTGGGGCCATGCATGGATCATACACTTCCCCCCCCCCAAGTTTGGTGGAAGTCCCAGGTTTGCAGAAAAAATGTCAAACATTAAAAGAAATACATTGTAAGGTTGTAAAACCTTTAAATCACAGAAGCAACATGGAAATGAGATCCCCCAAGAGTCCTCAGGGGGTCCTCCACTTATACTTACTAATGTAAAAACTGAGTGTTTTGGCAGATCGGCTTTCCCGAATTTCACATAAGCCAGAGGAGCTAAACGTTGTAACGGATACTGTATATTTTCCCGGTTCTTTCAACTCAGCAACAAATTCATGAATATCCTCACCAACTGTCAGAAATTCTGTGAAGTTCTCTAAATCAAGAGAGAAGAATTAACTGGAACAGAAGAAGTTTCTGTGTACAGACAACCTGATTTATACCCTGTGCCATAATAGCAGCAGTACTGCAAGCCTACAGAGATGGATTAATACAGGTAGTTTTTACTTTCTTGTTATCACCCAGAGAATCATGAATAGTTGGAACCAATGAATAAGTGTAAAGGAATAAAGAAGCCATGGAACAAATTTCTTAATGTGGTAATAGGCATAAAGGCCTTTTTGCT
>NW_015168707.1:370877-379787 GCF_001447785.1 Gekko japonicus
CGTGAGGGGGGGGGGGGCTGGGTCTTTCCCGAGATCTTCTGTCCCACCCTTGAACAGGGAGGTCACCAAGCAATGTCCCGGTGCAATGATGTCACCTGGAAGTGACGTCATCACATTGCCAACGTCGAGGTGAGTCTAGTTTTTGGGCAAAACTCATCATGTTGGGACGTTGGCCGTGACCTCCCAGTTTGGGGGTGGGGCTTCCCCCGCAGACCAGCTGGCCGGCAGTGGATCAAAGCCTTGAAAAGCAGTGGAACCCCTGCTAGGATTGGGGAGCTGGGAACTCTACTTCCTCAGTCTGGCTACATGCTTCTCTGCTCCCCTCCACCAACACCTGACTTCCTATTAGCTATGGAGGAATGGGAAGTCAGTACTAATTCCTTGTTCTTCTCTGCCACTCTGGATCCAAGAACCCAGAGGGATGGGGAAGAAATGCTCACTGCAGCAGCACTGAAAGACAGCTGGAACGGGGGCCACTGCAGATGGTGGCAGAAGACACTGAGGGAACCAGTAGCTCTCCACCAATAAAGTAGCCTAAGGCTGCGATCATACACACAATTAGACCCGACATAGGTGCGAATGCCGGGCAGATTTAAAGGGTACGATCAGACAACAACATCTGGGAAGAGCCCCACAGCCGTCGGCAACCCGTTCTGCTCCGTTGCAGAAGCGGAGTTAAAAGACACCGGGGGAAATCCGGTAATAAACGGGTTGCGACGGGCCATGGACGGATTTTTCCATGTCTGATCGCTCCAGGTATCTGTCTTTTATCCCCACCACAGCAAATAGCACCTGTGGGGGGTGAGGTTTTTATTGGGGAAATGGTGTGTGTGTGTGTGTGTGTGGGGTGATATTAATCACATCTCCAGCACTGTAGGTTGGACACAAATCATCTGTCTCCCATGGATCCAACCAAAATTTCTATCATAAAAGTCTACCATAAAACTCTGACCACAGATGTTACCCAACATCATGTGTAATGTGGTCTTAATTATCCATTAGTTTCTACCTAAATTAGCAGATGAACCACATAAGACACCCTCCTACTTTGAACTTTTGTTAATACACAACGTAACTTGGGAGAAGTCTCTTTTCAATGCTACCTTCTCTCTCGATATTAATATGGAAGCCATCAAATGCTGTGGGTGGCTTTGGAGGCAACCAGCTCAACACCATTTGCACGGGGAGGAACAAGAGAGGCTCGGGAGTCGGATTCCCAAACTCCAGTGTCGGGCTGCTGTTCTCATAGTCCCTCGGCACGGCGTTCACAAACTCATCTTCACTCTCCGGAAAGTCGGATTCGTTAATCCACCAATCTGGCTGAGACGTGGTTTCGTAGTCACTGCTATTGTAGCGGTAATCGGGCCACGTATAGGTAGCGTTTGCAGTCGGCAGTTCCAGCAGATCGTCCAAGAGATGAGTGGTTTTCTCCAACTCCGCTGTGTTCTGCATCCCCAAAAAAGATTCCTCTGGGAAGATGCCGCTGTGTTCTTCCCAGTTCTCATTTCTGCTTATCGGGACGATACGCACAGAAATATTTCGAGGTGGGTAGGGAGCTGGGAAAAAAGAGGGGGGATTCAAGCAGCGTTAGTAAAGGTAAAGGTTCCCCTTGCTCGAAAGCCAGTCGAATCCGACTCTAGGGTTGCGGTGCTCATCTCCGTTTCAAAGCCAAAGAGCCAGCGCTGTCTGAAGACGTTTCCGTGGTCATGTGGCCGGCATGACTAAACAACAAGGCGCACGGAACGCTGTTACCTTCCCACTATTTATCTACTTGCAATTTCTTACTTTTGAACTTTCGAACAGCATTAGCTGGGTTTAATACTAACATGCTCACCATCATTGTTACCATACAAGCAGGGACACAGAGGACTGGTGAGGGAGGGAAATCCCATCCACTGGCCCCCAGTTTTTCCAGCACTCCTTTTTGGTTTTCTCTCTGTTTACCCTTTCTGCTATTGCATTCTGTCCCTGTTCTGGAAACCCACTGCCAATTTCTGTATTTTTGTCTGTCCAATTTTATGTTTTCCCTTCCTTCTCTGGGCCCCTCCATCATCACTTTCTCTCTCCTCTCCATGCCATGGTGTCAGAGGTTCCTCAGATCTTGGATGGCATTCTGTTAAGTGGGGACTTTTCACACACACACACATACACATTCTTTTAGTGTTTTGAAATTTTTCTGCAGAACCAGCTAGCTGGTGGTGGATTGGAGCCCACAAAATCAGGGGAACCCTCACCCCGACCAGGGGTATGGCAACCCTATACCCCTCTCCAGGGGTCATTTTGTAGAAAAAGAGGTGCAGGAGCTCATTAGCACAACTCATTAGCATAACTTATTTGCATATGTCACACCCCTGACATCACCAGAAGTGTGTCAGAAGGCAACACCCACCGCTCAGGCTCCACTGGGCTGTTTTGGATTGCTAGTTATTGGGGGGGGGGAACGTGCAGATCTGTCCTCACAGAGGAGGGAGAGCTTGTACCTGAATAAAACTTGGTCTTAAAGGTGCCACTGGACTGTTTGGGTCCAGGGGGCCGGGGGGGGGGTCTCTGCAATTTACCTGGCTGCTTCTTGCTCTGACTGAGGGCTGCTGGGAGCAGGAGGTGGGGCTTGTTGCATGTGCCCGCCCCCTGGGCTCTTTACTGTCGGAGCTCCGCTCCCACAGGAAATGACCCCTGCCCCTCTCTCCTTTCACTAAGAGAAGAAAGGACTTAGTTTCCTCCCATAAATGGGATCCTAAACCAGGGTTTTATCCAGGCTTCATCTGAGGTAGGCCCTGACCTGGATAGCCCAGACTAGCCTATGCTTGTCTGATCTCAGAAGCTAAGCAGGTTTGGCCGTGGTGAGTATTTAGATGGAAGACTGCCAAAGAAGTCCAGGGTCACTACACAGAGGCAGGCAATGGCAAACCTCCTCTTGTTAGTCTCTTGCCTTGAAAACCCTACGGGGTCGCCAGAAGTTGGCTGCGACTTGATGGCAAAAATTAAAAAGTGTGTGAATGGGAGATTAACCGCAATGAATCCTAACAGCTATCTTCATACACCACAAGTAACCAGTTTTCAACGGTGATCTTGTACAGGAGTAAAACACATGCATAAACCCACCAACAAACTATGACTGCTGACCCAGGTTGGGGCCTGGAGACCCCCCAGAATCACAACTGATCTCCAGGCAACAGAATACAGTGGCCAACTCCAGTTTGGGAAATTCCTGCAAATTTGGATGAGAAGCCAGGGGAGGGTGGGGTTGGGGGAAGGGAGGGGCGTCAGTGGGGTTTAATGCCATAGAATCCACCCTCCAGATACCAGTTTCTCCAGGAGAACCGATCTTTGTTTTCTGGAGATCAGTGGTAATTCCAGGAGAACTCCAGGCCCCGCCTGGAAATTGGCAACCCCAGGGAAGACTGGGTTTAACGCTTCTAGCCCAGAACAGCTTTGCCTATCAAATTTGCCCTCCCAGGTTGGAGCCAATGCACCTTGCGGGGCGGGAAGCAGTGGGGCTGATGTATTCATGGACTTCCTAGCAGCTTTTGACCGTGAGAAATACGACACTGGATCCTTGTTCTGATCTATCGGGGGGAAACATTTCCAACAGATTTTGAATGAAACTTTGAGAGCAAAACTGCTGTATCATCACTGAAAGATGCCCGAGAACAACCTCTGGTTAGTCCCGAGGATGAAGAGCTTACGGCTCAATTAAAATCGGGGAAAGATCCTGATCTTGATGACACGCCACTGAATTAATTAAACCTAATGTAAAGTGATGTTGCCCCCTGCTCTCATCCTTATTTGCATGCATCAATAATTCCAGCAGAATGCCTAAAACCTTGACTAAAGCAATAATTATCCCAATCTATTAGAAGAGCAATAAAAAGGATCCTACTAAGTATTGCCTGAACATCCCCTAGAACAGGGGTGTCGAACTCATTTGTTACGAGGGCCGGATCTGACATAAATGAGACCTTGTTGGGCCGGGCCATGTGTGTCATAAAATGTAATGCCAGGAAGCGGAGATATAAACTTTATACAGGACACAAACACAAAGGGGGTTCTTTTTACTTAAAATAAAAACATGCTTAAAACATTAGTACTCTTGCAATATCTTGTTTATTTAATAGGCTTGCCAAGTCCCCCCGGGGGGCGGGAAAACCCCCGCCCCAGAGGCCTGTTCCCCACCGCCGGTGGATTGGGCCCCAGAGGGAACCCCACCCCGACATTCACATCACCCGGAAGTGACGCGACCACGCTGGGCACGCTGGGGGCGGGGCCACGGTCATCCGAGGGAAAACTCTATGGCGCTCCAGACGCCGGACAGGAGTCCCCCGCTCCGGAGGAATTTACACTTGGCAACCCTATTATTTAACAATGTCTGATAACTGACACGTCTTGCTCTGAATTATTGCATCAAAATGTCTCTGCTGTTGCAATCTTGAGTATGCAGTTCAGGTATATATATCTGTAAGCTACAAACCTACAATGACGCAGCAGCAGCAGAACTGGAAGAAGAAGCAGAAGACAGCCAGTTCCACTGCGGGCCTGATAGAAGCCCTCTGGGGGCCTGATCCAGCCCTCGGGCCGCATGTTTGACACCCCTGCCCTAGAAGCTAAAGTGACTAAGGCTATCATACTTTGGCTAATTTATGAGAAGGCAAGAGTAACCGGAAAAGACAATAATGCTAGGAAAAGCTGAAGGCAGCAGGACAAGAGGGAGACCCAACCTGAGATGGATTGGTTCCATTAAGGAAGTTACGGCTCCCAGTTTGCAAGACCTAAGCGAGGCTGCTAACAAAAGGATGTTTTGGAGGGCGTTATATTCATAAGGTCACAACTTCACAGCGCTTAACACACACAACTATCAATGGCATCCTAGAAACCGATGAGCAGCAGATTCAGGATGGACAAAAGGAAATACACACAGAGTGATCAAAATGTGGAATTCGCTGCCAGAGGATGTAGTGATGGCCACAGGAATAACCAGCTTTAAAAGAGGATTGGATAGATTCATGGAGGATAGGTCTACCAGTGGCTACTAGCCATGGTGGCTGAGGGGGACCTCCATACTCAGAGGCACTGAATCCCAGAGCCAGGAGGCAACATCAGGGGAAGGCCTTGGCCTCTCTGCCCTGTTGCTGGCGCTCCGGAGGAACTGGCTGGCCACTGTATGAGACAGGATGCTGGACTAGATGGACCTCTGGTTTGGTCCAGCAGGACTCTTCCTATGTTCTTAATTAGTCTACTTTCTGTAATTGGAAAGCCATATGCCAGGTCTCTTTGTACTGATATATATGCACGCATGGAACTATGCGCCATGTATCTTTCTCACACACTCACACATTCTTGTGCTTGCTGACCTGTTCGATGCAGCTTTGGTTTGTGCGTCACCCCACTGTACTCCACCAGCGTGCTTTTGTTGAACGTCGCTTCCGATACCAGCTGAAACGTGATGTTGCTGTAGCATATTCCTGGCAGCCAGTGATTGAAAACGGTTTTGCCTTTAAAGAAATCTGTGGGATGGTAAAAAGATCAGTCAGCCAGGGATTCCAAAAGGCTGTCTTCAGATAACAGAGCGGCACACATTCAATTAGCAAAACTTCCCGGTTTCACAGTGTTTAGGAGATAAATATTTCTTGGCAGGGTCTCCAGGATTAAAAATAAATACATTCCGCAACAGGCCAATCAACCAGGCTTTCCTTTCCTTCCCTCCCCTCCCCTTCTTGGCTGTCAAAAGTACTTAGATGCTAAAGTTGGGAAAATAAATATGGAAGTTGGCAAAGGAATTGCAACTGGAAACACGCTTTATGGGACATTAAACATTTCAAAGAGCAGATGAGAAAAATAATCCTCCCCATCCCTGATACTGACTTTGTGGAAGGTAGGGTTGCCATCTCCCGCTTGGGAAATACCTGGAGATTTAGGGGGTGGAGTCTGGGGAGGGGGGGCATAATGCTGTAGAATCCACCATCCAAAGCAGCCATTCTCTCCAGAGGAACCGAGCTCTGTTGCCAGAGATCAGTTGTAAGCCCAGGAGATCTCCAACCCCCACCTGGAGGTTGGCAAGCCCAGTGCAAGGGAGTCCAGAACTTCCAATGGGCTACACAAAACACGGATGAGGGAAAGATGCAGACCCTGGGAAATGGAGCCATAGCACGGACTAGCAGGGTAGTCAATTCCAGGTTCAGAAGTACCTGGAGATTTGAGGGCGGAGCCTAGGAGTGTGGGCTTTTAGGGAGGAGAGGGACCTTCCAAAGTAGCCATTTTCTCCAGGAGAAGTGGAATAAATGTTTTAAATAAATAAATAATAACTAAGCTATCCACATAGTTTGGAAATCAGTTGTAATTCCAGGGGACCTCCAGCTACCGCCTGGAGAATGGCAACCCTAGCATCCTAGATTGTTGGGAGACTAATCCCAGGATGAACTGGATTCAGATCTGGCCCTCAGTGAGTTTTTCTGGGCAGGATACAATGCACTGTCCTCACCAACCGCACCCAAGAGTCGGAGGCCAAAGTCCCTACTGTGGCCAGTAGACTGCACAGTACAAATAAAACCCTTTTACTACAACAGTACTTCATCTGACTTTGCAAGAAGAGCTACTGTGTTTCCTGTGTCTCCGAGCTGCCTTACTAGCAGGATTCCCAACCATGCTGGAAGATTTTAGGGGCAGTGCCTAGGGTGAGTGGATCTGGGGAGGATGTGATGTCACTTCTCTGTACTTCCTCCCCTAGTCGTTATGGTCTTCACCACAGTGGTCTTGAGACTAATGGGAATTCCCAGTCTGTCACTTTTTGAACAGTATTTTTCCTCACACTCAATTCATTATGCCTGAGAAATTGGGGCTGGGAGTGGGTCCAGCCTGGTGGGATGACCCTGATGAAGCTATTTATATGATGGGTGTTAAGTCGTGAGCTTAACAAATAGTCGGAGAGTGATTTCCGCAAGAACACAACTTTATTCAGCAACTCGAACACTTCTCCAACACGGATCAACATCTGATAGCCAGAACAGCTTTAACATTGCAGCTGTCCTGCTTTTAAACATTCCCGGCTAATATAGCCACGCCCACTGTACACATAACAACCAATGAGGTTGAAGCCATAAGGACCAGTCACGAACGTTCCCGCTCTGTGAAGTGATTGGATGGCACTTCCTGGGCTAGTACTCTGATTGGTTACATTTGGATCCTAGCCCAGGGCGAAGCTTAACATTGTTTCTCAATGAGATGATTCACTAGACATAAGTATTCAATGGCAGCTACTGAATACACTACAATGGGAGGAGCTATATGGGACTTGATCATGGGTAGGCCAACGGAGGGGGCCTCTCTCTGTCATCAGCTGTCAAATTTAGGGTTGCCAGGGGCCCTCCGAGCTCCAGTGGGAACAAAAATGGGGAAGAGTGATATAAGACCATAGAGATGCATTCCTAGAATGTTGCAATGTCACTCTGTGCCCTCCATTTTCTCTCCTGCCAGAGTGAAGAGCCCCAGTGTGACTGGGAGCTGGGGGGGGGTGTCTACCGCCTCTGTATAAATGACAACCCTATGATAGAAGCATCATCAATTTAGTAGATTATTCACTGGTTATGAGAATTGTTCCTTATGCCTGACTTAACATAACATTCATGCATCTGCTAAGAAGTATCAGGAATGAATATGATATTCATAAAAGCTAGAACATTATTACCGTGAAAACCTGGCTGCAATACCATTCCGCTAGAGAAGTACACTTATGTCACTCCCACACACACTATCAATTAGTACAAGCAAGCAGAAATGTAAATTATTAGGCTGATATACCACGTTTGCATACCGCAAATGATCTCAGACGGTATTTTCTATTCATGTGTGAATGTGGATCAAAATGACCTTCTCTAACTCTATTTCCATTCTTTTCAATATTATTTATTGATATGTTTATATCAGCACTAAAAATCTTTAGTAAAAGGCAAGAGAAAAGATAAGTATAAAATATAATAGTAGCTCAGTGCATTTGGTCTCAAATAAGGTTGCTAGGACCCTCGGAAAACACCGGCAGGCCTAGGGGGGATGTTCCAAGAACTGGAAGTGTTGCCGCACGACATGCCTACATCACCCAGAAGTGGCATAGGCACGTTGATGATGTCGGGGGCAACGCTCTGTTTTCTGGGCAAAACTATATGGTAATGTCAGCCTCAAACCATAGAATTTTGCCCCAAAACCAGAGTGTCCTGTCTAGGGTTGCCAAGTCGAAAAAAGTACTTACCGGGGGACTCCTGGTCTGCGGCCATAGAGTTTTCCCTTGGATGACTGTGGCCCCGCCCCCAGCGTGCCCGGCATCATAACGTCACTTCCTGGCGACGCGCATGCTGGGGTGGGGTTCCCCTGGGGCCCGATCCGCTGTGGCGCCACCCCCAGCGTGCGTGGTGTCATAATGTCACTTCCTAATGACGCGCATGCCGGGGTGGGGTTCCCCCCGGGGCCCGATCCGGCGGTGGCGGGGAACGGGCTTCTAGGGCGGGGGTTTCCCCGCCCCCCGAGGGGAGTTGGGAAGCCTAGTCCTGTCCCCCCACCATGTCACCGATGTGCCTACATCATTTTCGGGTGACGCAGGCACATCGTGTTTATTTCCAGTGACGTCTGTTTGTGAGGGGAGAGATTTCCTCCCAGCTGGCAGCTGGCCGGCAGTGGGCAGGATCCCACAAAACCGGGGGGGAGGGAATTCCCCGCCCCCAACTGGGGAGTGGTGACCCTAGAATGAGAGAAAGCTCCATTTTTACAATAATTCCTCTGTATAGATGAAAGGCAAATAGGAGGTAAGTTTGTTATTTTCACAGGGGTCTAACTTTGAGAAAACTGTAAGCCAGGTTTGGCGAATATATGGTGGCATGGTGGTGGAAAGCAGGGTTGCCAGCTCTGGGTTGGGAAAAACCTGGAGAT
>NW_015168707.1:380115-382241 GCF_001447785.1 Gekko japonicus
AGCTTATAAATGGTTTTAATGTTGGTTTTTGGGGGGGGGGGGGGTTGCCCACAAAATCAAATGGACTAGATGGATGACAAATATCTGAGGTAAATACAGACCGTAGACTTTGAAACCTCTGTCGCTATTGCCTGTAAGAGCTCTGGCTTGCGTTTACTGGAGGAGACTTCACTTGAAATGGGGTCAGCTGTAAACTAGCTGAACTCTTGGTTGGACCCTGCTGGCCTCTTCTTAAGGTCTTATTTTACAGTGATATGTGAACAGTGTGCGGGAAGAGCTTCTTTGTATGTGATTATTGTATGCAATGGGCTGTTAGTGTGTGCTGGTGGAGAAGTCTATGAGAGCGTGAAAGAGGAGTGGATTTGAAAGGGCTTCACACAAAACACACATACACATGACTGCGGAGTTCCAATTGTCGTCGCTCTCGCTGTTTCTCGTTTCTCTTCCTTCCCAGTAGCTTATATTCACCCGGGTGAAAACATTGTACTTCTCTGGATACTGGATTTCAAATAACACTCCAGTTTCTGGTGATGGCTTATAGTCATAAATGGAAACGCTGGTGACAGGCAGTGGTTCTTAAAGAGAGATAAAGAGAGGGCGTCCGATAATCTCTTCCTTCCCAGTAGCTTATATTCACCCGGGTGAAAACATTGTACTTCTCTGGATACTGGATTTCAAATAACACTCCAGTTTCTGGTGATGGCTTATAGTCATAAATGGAAACGCTGGTGACAGGCAGTGGTTCTTAAAGAGAGATAAAGAGAGGGAGAAAACACATTTTAACCCTGAAGATAGCAAGATGTGTTTCCTCTGGCCTGCCACCCCTCGGAGCTGGTGTTTCCTACAGCAAATGCATAACTGTGTACAACTTACCTGAAGCACCAACAGGGACATGCCTATGTACCCAGCCTGAGACAATGGCTGTTTTTTTAAATTACAATTTTATTATTTTTCAAGAACAATAACAACAACAAATAATAATGAATAACAGCAATAGTTCCAAGTTTCACATCTGGTACAATAAAACAAGTGTCTTCCAGAATCAAAAAATAGAACATTTAGATCATACTATAACCTCACAAATGCGTAACTGTTGTGCGAGTTAAAAGAAGTCTTAACATAGGTAGTACAGTCCAATAGTTCTCATACAAACCACCACTTGCCAATAAACTCTTGATATGCTGAATAAGGGCACAATTGTGTGATGCCAGTTGAAATTTTGTCCATTATAAAATGGTCCCACACCCTTGCATACCATTGATCAATCAGTGGAGGCCCTGTGTCCTTCCATTTATGCGCTATTGTCGTTTTAGCAGCAGATATGAGTAAGGAAATCAGTGCTTTCCTAGAGGGTAAAATATTAATATCCTGCCAGTGATTTAACAATATGACCTCCAGCTTCTCAGGTATAGGTATACCTGTAAGGGTCTTTATTTGACTCAGCACCTGTTTCCAAACATTTCATATTATGACACATTCCCACCAACAATGTATGCACATTCCCTTTTCACCACAGTTTTTCCAACAGTAAGGAGAATCGCGTTTATGTATGTGGTGGAGTTGTAAGGGCGTTAGATACCAATGGTGGGGGGGGGGTTGTGCATACTTCAAGGAAACGTTGGAGCACCTGCAGAATCCCTGTCTTCCCGCTGACACACAGAGGCACCCTCAGGCACTATGGCCAGCAACAACTCAACAGCAAGCTCATTGTTTATGGAAAAGGCTGAGCAGGATGTATGGATGGGGAGGGGCTGTGGCTCAGTGCAAGAGCATCCGCTTTGCATGCAGAAGGTCCCAGGGTTCAATCCCCGGCATCTCCACTTAGAAAGGACCAGGCAGTAGGTGATGTGAAAGGCCTCTGCCTGAGACCCCGGAGAGCTGCTGCCAGTCTGAGTAGACAACACTGACTTTGATGGACCCAGGGTCTGGTTCAGTAGAAGGCAGCTTCATGTCTGACTTCTGACCTAGAAGGAATTCAGTTTGCCACTGCGCTGTGCAAAGGCATAACTGAGTTATACTTCTCTTTCATTGCTCTGTGACTTCCGTGCTCTTCTTTTTCTATCACCACATTGCAATTCATTAATTACAGTGACTTTATTATAGAGTGCGTAACTGAGTTACCATCT
>NW_015168708.1:0-47045 GCF_001447785.1 Gekko japonicus
TCAACACCTGAACTCAAACTATGCTCTTTTGAAAACTTAAACTCAAAACTTGCTCTTTCGACCATAACTCTTATATGTGCGGGAATGCCAGCGGCCAATTGTCCGAATATCAGTGGGAGAATACCCCATGTCTGCTGAGGTGGATGCAGCCCCAATCCTGAAGGAGTGGGTTCCAAACCTTAAGGCCCCCAAACCCAGCTCCTTCAGTGCCTGCTGGGTCAGAGACCAAAACTGAAACTTGGTAAGGGGGGAATCATCTCTATGGCGAAATAAAGTGCCAACCTCTGACCCTCGCCAGGCAAGGCAATGCTCCAGTGCCCATACCGGGCATAGCTCCTGATCAGAGCACTGACCAAGCTCCAAGACAATGCCTTTCCCCTGCTGGTCAGTCTTGGAATGCTGAATCACCACTCTAACCTTGTCTACCGACCTGGTAAGGTCACCTAAAGCACGGGCCCTCCCAGAAGTATCCTGACATGATGCAGCCACTAATTCGCTAATGTGTAGTGCCCCGAAAAAGGCTAATAATGCAGCCGCATGAAAAAGAGCGGTCTCATATGTGTCAGCGCAGATGTTTGGCCATAAGGCCCAAAGGCCTTTAAGAATTGCTGGGGACAATGGTTTCCTATTGTCCACTGTGGGACCTCTCTCACAGGACCAACCTTCCAGCTTCTTCCTAACTCTGAAATCCCTTGTATAATCAGTAAAATCTGACCCTTTACTGGCATATGCCAAGGAAGGCAGCTGACCTTTGATAGTCCTTACAGTCAAACCTCTCTTCTTAGAATACACACAAAACTGAATTAATTGAGGCACTGGAATGGGCCAAACCTGAGGTAGGCTTACTGATTGCCTAAAGTTCATAAAATCATGACTGGCCCTCCTGTAGGATTTCCTAGTTGATGGAGCTAAGGCTAGTCGAATTGCCCTGTTGGACTCAGCCCTCCAATCCCCCCAAAACTCACAGCCATCTTTACTGGGGACTGATCTGCTTCCAGGGCCAACCAACAGAACCTCTCAATCTGTTTTCGGGAGAGAGCGTCAGCGACCTTGTTATTAGCCCCCGGTATATGCTGTGCTTTAAACAAAATTTTGTTTTTGGAGACTTCTGGTTGATGGTGGCATGCTAACAGTCTCACCTCCCGTACCTCTCGGGGGTGAGGCTGTGCTCTGGCTGGGGTGGGGGGGAAGGCTCGCAACCCCCCCAGGGACCCAGTGAAGGGACCCTGGCCAAGGAACTCTCAAGAGGCGGCCTCTTCAAGGGCAGAATGCCTAAGAATTGAGGCGCCTCTTCGTTCCAATGGTTCCTCAAGCTGAGAGACCGAACGGGACCAGTGACGCTAACCGGGGCAAGCGCAGGAGATCCAGCATCTAAAATGAAGCTATAAACAGGGTCACAAGACCAGCAATGAACATGAGTCAATTCAAGGCATTTTAAAGCTTAAAAGGCAGCTCCCCTCCCTGCTAGACTGAACCGGAGAAAAACGAGCGGGGGGAGGGATGCCTCCCGATTGCACAAACATTTAAGCGAGGGGGGGGAGCAGAAGAGAATGCAAAGAAAACTGCATAAAGGCACTTACCCGAGCAAGTTTTAGCATCCAGGTGCAAATTCAGAGACTTTTGAAAAGTCGGAGAAAAGTAAACAACTAAAAAGATGGTGGGGAAGATGGACAAAGAAAGACTGGTGAAATCGAAACTTGAAAGTCCTAAACCAGAAACTACCAGTGAGATGGTGAAGTCTGTAGCAGAGTACATGCGCCCTCTGCTTGAACAGTAGAATAACTTCAAAGACCAAATTTTCAACAATGACACTGAGTATAACCACAACACAAGCACAGATAGGCGATTTGATACAAATCATGAAGCAGGAGGCTGAAAAGGTGAAGGAAGTGGCTGCAACTACGCAGAAAGTAAAGAAAGTACAAAAGCTGGAAGAGAAGACAACTTCTTTGGAAGATCAAATGCTACAAGTACAAATGGAAAAGGCCAACATGGTTCTTTGCTTCCAGGGCATGCCGGAAAAACCAGGAGAGAATCTTAAAGAAGCTATGAGTGAATTTCTAGCCCCAGTGACCAAAATGGAAAAGGAACTGTTGCTAAACAAAATGGATGTGGTCTTTAGATCATATTCAGGATATATAAAAATAATAATCTGCCTGGGGAAATTGTTGTAAGATTCTCAAAGAGGCATGTGAGGGATGCAATCCTGAAAGCGGTTTCTGGAGCCCCCCTGAAAGTGGGAGAAAGTGTTATCAGAACGCTAAAGGATATTCCATTTGAGGTGAGACAATGAAGTACAAAGAGTTGGTGCTTTTTCTTCAGATGAATTCAATTGGATACAAATGATTGTTTCCAGAAGGAGTCGCTTTCAAGATCAAAGACAAAAAAGAAAAGATTGAGACTGTTGTAAAAGCCAAAGAATTTTTGAAGACTCAGCTGGGAAAATCAGAGGATGAACAAAAAGAAGAGGACAGCAAGTCTAGCAGCGAGTTGGACTCTGGTTCTTCTGGAGAGGACTCTCTATCTGAAAAGGGGGCATCGGCCCCAAAAAGTCCTTACAAGCTATGGGAAAGAGAGGGGGAAAAGTAGTAAAGGCTGAAGGACTTTGAATGGTGCCTTGGAAGATGAGGAAAAGGGATGATTTGGGGGCAGTGTCTTTAGACAGTGAAGTTGTAAGAGTTTTTACAAAGAAAACGTATTATTGATTTTTAAATCAGTTTGTTTTATGCTTAAAAGAAGGGAAGTTTTTACAGTAACTAAGTCAATGAAGATCTCCTCTCTTGGGTTTTTAGGTAGTTGTGGGTATCTTTTCTTTATCCTGTATATGTAGTCCCCCTTCCTGTTTTTCTGTAGTAGTTTTTTGTAGTTTGAAAAAAAAATAAAAAATCCCTTCCGGGGGCTTAAAAAATAAACAAAAACAAAATATTGTTTTTGAGGCAGATTAAAGTGAAGGCCCTAACCAATGTCATGACCAGAGCTGACTTAGAAGTCATTGAATTAATGACTTGAACTGTGCCAAAATTGTTACACCAGAAATGGACTGTATGCCCAGCAAAATCTGCTGTCCACAGCCCCACTGCTGCCACAATCGGGAAGAATTCCAGAAAGGTTAGGTCTTTGACCCAACCCGCCCAGAACCAATTTCGTGGCCAGTCCTCAGCACACTAATGGCCCCTAAAATAAACTCCAAACACAGAAGAGCCTGTAGCATTGGAAGCTACTTGAAGCTCCGCCTCAACTAAGAGGTCCTCCCGCCAGAATGAAACCCCATTGAAGGATTCCAAGAAATCTTGCCAAAGTAAGAGGTTCTCCCTAATTCCCTTTGTGACCCTGCTCCTATGGTGAGGCAGGTACAAGCCCACCATGGCATCACAAAGGTAAAGGTAAAGGTTCCCTTGCTCGAAAGCCAGTCGAATCCGACTCTAGGGCTGTGGTGCTCATCTCCGTTTCAAAGCCGAAGAGCCAGCGCTGTCCGAAGACGTTTCCGTGGTCATGTGGCCGGCATGACTAAACACCGAGGCGCATGGAATGCTGTTACCTTCCCACCGAAGTGGTACCTATTTATCTACTTGAAATTTCTTGCTTTCGAACTGCTAGGTTGGCAGGAGCTGGAACTAGAGATGGGAGCTCACTCCATCATGCTGCAAACTAGGGTCTCGAACTGCTGAACTACTGACCTTCCACAGCCTGCAGTTCAGCGTCTTAACCACTTGAGCCACTGCAGCTCCTCGACATCACAAAGGCGACACACAAATGCCCTGCCGGGAGCAACAACTTTGCAAGCAACGTTCAGGTGACCCGCCAGCCTCTGGAGCTCCAGCAAAGTTATTTTTCTGAGCTTAGTAGTTTGACCAATTAACTTTTTAAAATCCTGGATCTTGTCCCAGGGCAAGCAGGGCAACTGACCTCTGGTGTCCAAGTCAATCCCTAAATACGTCAATACCTTGGTGGGACCCAAGTAAAGGCAGAAGGACTTGGAAAATGGTCTTTTGAAGCGATGAATAAGAAGATGATCAGAGACTTCTCTCATAACAACTAACAAAATAACATTAAAATAATGAATTGCTATAAGCAAGAACTCTACAAGTATATTGTGATATTAAAACTAATTGTACTAACATTTTTACTAACAGTGAAAAGATCTCCTCCTCTTGGGGTTTTAGTTTAGTGTGGTTTGCTTTCCTTTTTCCTTAGTTGTAGTCCCTTCCCTAATATTTCTTTGTAGTTTTTGTAGTATTTGCAAAATGAAAAAAATCCCTCTGAGGATTTAAAAAAAAGGGGGGGGGGAATTGACAGTGCCCAGTACCCACGCCTCTCACAAACAGGAAATCATCTAAATAGTGCACGGTACTGTTCAGCCCCATCCTAAAACGCAGGGCCCACTCTAAAAACGTACTAAACTTCTCAAAAACTGCACATGAAACGGAGCACCCCATAGAAAGAGCCCAGTCCATGTAAAACTTGTTCTCGAACACAAAACCTAACAATTCAAAATCCCCAGGGTGAACAGGGAGAAGATGGAAGGCGGATTTTATATCACATTTGGCGAGGTCTGCATCCTCCCACAGCTGCACACAACTTGCATAGCCTGGTCAAATGATATGTACCTGACCAAACAAAGCTCATCAGATATTGCATCGTTCACTGATCCACCCCGAGGATAGGACAGGTGATGGATGAGCCTAAACTCGCCTGGATCCTTTTTGGGTACCACCCCTAAAGGTGACACCCTCAAATTGGGACACGGTGAAGCCACAAAGGGGCCCAACACCCTGACTTCCATGCATTCCTTGGCAATTTTTTGCCATACTACCTCTTCCATTCCCTTAATGGATTTAAGATTAGGAGCCCAAAATGGCCTCCTGTCCCCCTGGTAAGGTATTCTAAAACCAAACATAAACCTTCTAACAAATAACTACCCACCAGCCGATTTGGATATTCCCGCAACAGGCCGGCCAACGTCGGAACTCTAATGGTACAAGGGCCCTTAGTCCCCAGCCCCTTACTGGCCTCTGCCACTGAAGTTACATTTTCCGCCCCTGTTGCCTGATTTAGTCCGTGGCCTGGGGAAACCAGAGAGTGGGTGGGGGTCCGCACAGAGTGGGCACTCGTGCCGAAAGGAACACAACTTTCAACTGCATGTGCCCTGTGAAGTGAATTCCCAACAAAGTGGGCGCCTCTGGGGTGCCTGCCCGTTGGGAGCTCTGGCCGCACTCGGGCCCTGCAGCCTATGCACCACATGACCGCTATCTGAACGGTCCCCAGCTGCAGGCCGGGCTGCCACCCTAGCTTGAAGCCACAGGTGGGGATGAATCTGGTCCCACCTCCAGGCCGGATTCATGGTGGCCCGCATTCTGAAGCCTTCATCATACTCCAGCCATGCCATTCCCGTAAAGCGAGTATATACCTTATGAATAATGTCAATATACTTCAGCATTGGGGAGGCCCTCCAAGGCTGCTGGTGTACAATGACCGCTGAATAAATGAGGAGCCCTGGATACCAGTTGGACCACATCCTGTTAGCCCTCCGCTTCTTCAAGTGCTCCTTTTCGTGCTTGTCTAAATCCTCTCTATCCTTTTTATCCAATTCTCTAAAAAGGAGGATGAAGACATCTACAAAATCCCCTTTAAGGATCTTGTCAATTGTGGCTGCGGACAGGTGGTCACCAAGCGGAAGCTCCAACTCTCCACTAGGCATTGCTTTTGCCGGCATGTGCTCGTACTGTTGCCCAGCACAGCACATGCAATCATGTTGCGGGCCCCACCACCCTTGTGATGAATGTGACCCACACCCTCCTGAGTAATCTCTGCAGCCAGATGACTGAGAAGGTGAAGGCCCAGCGCCACCCTGGTCCCCTGACCCCCAGGGCAACTTCTTGGCCCCTTCGCCTTCCTTACCGTCCTTGGAAGGGGAGCCCTTATAGACCTCCGGCTGGTGCCCATTGTCAGCATCATCCCCTTGTTGACCGCTGCCTTGTTGGTCGCCTGATACCCCCTGGCCGCCCTCCATCATGGCCAAATGCGCCAGAAACTTCACCTGACAAGCAGAAGGAGCCTTGGGTTTCGCCTTCTTAGTGCCCTCAGATGCAGTGGGTAGCAGGGCTTGCCTCCTCCTTTGCTTCTCCAAGGCTTCTAGGCATGCCAGGATAGCCGCATTAATGGGATCGTCCTCCTCAACAGATGATTCGGGCCTCACCAGCTCAAGGTTAGGCCTCTTAGGAGCCGGTTGTTTGCCCTTGGCCCGGCCCTTGCCCTTTCCTGTTGCCATGACTTCTATAATGACAAAGCCACCCCAATGGAAACTAAGACCCAGATGCCTAATTCCCCCAACAGAAGCTAAGGCACAGCTCTGTATGGTATAAAAGGATCAAAAAGCCTTGTGCCTCCTGTTAATCTGTTACAATGATCCACCACTAGGGGGAACCCTAGTGAGCAGACTCTAAGGAAAATTCCTCAGCCTTTGGAATACTCCAGTGGTATAGCAGCAGCCACTAGGGGTGACCCAGTACCTCAAGCTCAAATTGCCCAACAACAGTGCCAACTGTGAGCCTGGGCAACAGCCAATTACTGCCCTGCTTAATTCTACAACAGACCACAATGCATATATGTTTCCCAATGAGCTAATCTAAGGACTAAATGTGGGGGGAAAACCTGGGCCCAACACTGCCAGTACTCAACCCCTGCAGGCCTCCTGTCACGACTGCAGGCCTCAAAGGGAAAATCGGGCTCAGGACAGTCGCTATGTCACCCCTGCAGCCATCTATCAATAAAACTGATGGGGGGGGAGAGATGGCAATCTGGGGCCCCAAAAATTGAAAACAATTTTTGTACGACCCTGGGCCAACAGCCCCCACCCGCAATCAAACGAAGGCCCCCCTTGTATAGGGACGGGGAAGGAAGGACGAGCTAAACAGCCCAGACACGGTGGCACCCTGGGACCGTGCCCAGTGGGTCGCCCACTACTGCCACTGCCTCCTCGAATCGGCCGCTGCCGCCTCAGCCGTCAGGACACCCGGGCCCTCCACAGCAGGCCAATTGGCATCCTGCAGCTTCCTCAGGGCTTCTGCCGCAGCCGCCGTTTATCCCACTGACAGGGCACTCGGCCCAGGGCCCCCCAAAACCTGGAACTGGACCAGAAATTCTTTGTATATTTTAGAAAGCAATTTATATAAGACTGTGTCCACTTAGAGAAGAAAACCGTTCTTCGAGAGGTCTGCATGATTCTAATTTCCCCAGCCAGCCCACTCTCTCACCTCAATATAGGTGGTCAGATATGAAGATTATAAGGGAGGGTTAGGTGAGGATATGGAAAGTATGTGAAGACCTCCCAGTCATCCTAATAGTCCCTTATGCTGTCTGTGCATGCCCCCACGAACATGTGTAGCAGAATGCAGGGTAGGGATGCTTGGCTCATGTCCAGTTCGCCAGTGCTGATTATCAGTGAGCTGGCTAGTGACTCATGACCTGTTTGTTGATGCCTGTTTGAAATGAACAAGCTGTATTCCATCTGGGGTGGGAGTCAGAATGTGATCAGGGGTATGCTGAGTAATACATGTTCTCAATATAGTATTTTATTTTGCTATGATAAAGTATAAACCATAAAAACTAACAGAGCAAAATTATCTCCTTAAAAATTATGCAGGTGTGTACTGTGAGACTGAAATCAATGAATGTGATTCTTATCCATGCAAACATGGAGGATCATGCAATGACTACATAGGCCATTTTAAGTGCAACTGTCCTATGGGTAAGTCTTCTTGGTTCATCAGTGATGCTCAGCTTCTATGCAGTCAGTGTTATTTAGTCTCCAGGAAATGGTATGGGCAGAGGAATGCATTTTGCCACAAAAATTGACCTCTTTGGGGATGTTCTTTAATAAAAGCTGATGTTGAACAACAATAAAGGCATTGCAGTTACAGCTCAAACACCCAAGCTAGAACACTGCATGTGGAATCCAAAGATAAGTACATTAAAACTTAGGCTCTCTACTCCTTTCACAACTATCTTTACTTTTCCTTACAAATGAAACTGTGATCAAATATACCATGTCTTGATTTACATTTTGTATGGCCTCTGAAGTCCTTATACCATTGTTTCAGGTTAGTTCAAGTTCAAGTTCAATTTATTTCTACAGTCCTTAGACCAGTCATACAAAAAGAAGTGCACCTTTACAATATTCCAAGATTTTAAGATACATCAGTGAAACATTAAAAGCAAATTAAAATTTAATCTAATATCAAACAGCTATATCTAACTAGCTACCTTAGAGTTTCCATGATCTGAGTATCACCATACAGAAACTGGCTACTTGGTAGGTAATCTTGGGGTTTCTATCAGATAGAAGAAACTCGAGTCTAGCTTTTTCGGAAAGACCTGGAATTTGTTCAGTCAGCAAAGTGATTTTATTACGCGCCACCTTATAATACGGACATCTAAAAAACATGTGCTCTGTAGTCTCAACCTTCCTTAATGGGCAGCTACAAAGCCTTTCTGAGAAAGGAGTATTCTTGAGGTGCAGAGCACCTCATCAGAGTGAAGGCTCTTCCAAACCCTTTTACTTCAAGAGATGTTAAATAGTTGGCTGGACCCATGGTATTTTTTATATTTGCCCTCATCTTAATGTTTTGTATGCTGGGAAGATCAGATTGGTGTTCTATATCCTCAGTTCTCTGCTTGACTAATATTTTTGCTTGGTCTGTTCCAAAAGATAAGAGCACCTGGGGGGGGAAACCTATTTTCAGCAGATAGCTCTGAACAGACTTAGACCAATTTGATTGGAAATTGTCGCAGAGTATCAGAGGGAGTAAACCTTGTGGACTGAGATACCCCTTTAGCCAGGTATGTATTGATAGAATACAGACCCAGGCTTCAACTTTTAAACAGCCTGTCTCCAGTCTTTCCCTGGCATTTGACACACATCTAGGGACCTGTAAGATAGTTCTTAGGAACTTAGACTGAACTCTTTGTAGAGGTGCAAAATAGGAACTGGGTGGCCCCATAAATGAGCCATATAACAGTTGGGCTAGCGTCTTGGCTTTATATAATTTAAGGGCTGCGGGAACATATGACTCCCCTTGAGAGTAATGGAATTTTGCAATACTATTTGCAGATCTTTCTCCTTGGTCCACAGCATACTTATTATGTTGAAGCCTAGAACCCGTGGCCTGCAGGACTACCCCAAGATATTTAAAGTTATTAACTTGCTCAATGCGATGGCCATTAATCGACCAGGACCAAATTTTCGGTCTATGCCCAAAAGCAACTATCTTGGTTTTCTGGTAGTTGATTGTAAGAGACTCTGTTTCACAGTATGAGGAGAGCTTCCCAAGAGCTCTCCTCAATCCTACAGGGGTTCTGGAGAGTAGCACTGTGTCATCAGAATATAATAAAACTGGTACTGTCCTACTGGCAAGTCTCGGGGGATTGTTTCAGGGTATGGAATAGGCCTGCAGTTGGCCATACCTGTGTTCAGTTGAAAGAAGAAGAAGAAGAAGAAGAAGAAGAAGAAGAAGAAGAAGAAGAAGAAGAAGAAGAAGAAGAAGAAGAAGAAGAAGAAGAAGAAGAAGAAGATTTAAAGCTATAATCCTACATTTGCCTACTTGGGTCAGAATAAGCCCACTGGAAGCACAGGAATTTCCTTCTGAATAAATTGCATAGGTTTAGGGTGTACATTGAATAAGTTGTGACAGAATCCTTAAATTTTCCTTTGAAGTTTGCCTTGATATAAATGATGTTTGTAAGAAGCAAAAATTATTGAATGGTTCTGCAACTATTTATTTGAGTCATTCCTCTTTTTAAAGTTGTTTTTTTTAAAAAAACAACAACCCTGTTTTTTGGCATAGGATATGAAGGTCAACAATGTGAAGTGGACATTGATGCCTGTTTATTTCACAACATAAGCTGCAGCTATGGAGCTCACTGTGTAGACAAACCTTATGGACTTGCTTATATGTGTGGGACAGCATGCCAGGAAAACACAGAGGTAAGATCACCTAAAGTTGTTCTCATAACTTAAAAAAATAAATTATGTCAAGATCTGTTCCAAGAGTTATCATCAAGAATTTAGTTTGGTAGCAATTTATGTGATTGCGAAGCCAACTTCTCCAGCTCCTACAGATGACGTGCAAGACTGCCAAATTCAGAGAAGGCATCTGTCCCTGTGATTCCAGAGACAGTCAGAACTGCTCAAATATTCAATGGTATAGTGTGAACCTCAGTCACATCAGCTGAGGAACTGAACCTGCAATAAATACAATAATGTAAATAGCATCAATTTAAATAGGAATTACAACACTTGGGTTGGATTCCATGGTTGAATGACTGGAAGTAGTTGGCTAAGTATTTGAAAAATCATTTATGGTTCCATATAATCCAGTTCAACACATGGTCTCCCTCTCTCCCCTCCCACCTCACTAGTTGCCTTTCTTCACATTAACCCTCCCTTTAAACGTTTTATTACCATCACTTGCAGTGAGTTGATTTTCTCCAGTCTGAAAGCAGCACATTATTTCACTTGGAGAGATACCCCTTTCCAGTTCTAACAGATGAAAAATAAATAAATAAAAGAAACCTAACAGCACAGCTTGCAGTCTTTATTAGTGGAAGGGAGCAAGAGTCCAGTAGCACCTCAATGACTAACAACATTTGTTCAGGGCAAGAGCTTTGATGAGTCATTCCTCACTTCTTTAGGTACAGCTAGAATGTGAGTCCACTTTCCATATCTTGGAAAGTGAAGTGGTTTCAGATCCCAAATAACAATAGCAGCCATTAGTAATGAGAGAAGAAACCTAGGTCTCAATTCAGTGCAGGAGGATGCATTGAGCTTCATTATCAGTTGCAATTCAGCTTTCTCTCTTCCTAATCTCCCTCTGAAATTCTAAGAGAACTGATACTCTTAGGTCAGCAACTGAATGTCCTGGAAAGTTAAAATGTTCCCCCGCTTGTTTTTGAATGTTGTGGTTTCTTACAGCTGTAGAATGAGTAAGAGTCAGTAGTACATTGAAGACTAACAAAATTTGTGGCAGGATATGACCTTCCGTGAGTCACTCCTCACTTCTTCAGACTTATGTCCATTTATTCTTTGCATCCTCCTGGACCAAATGGAGACCTAGGTTTCTTGTCTCAATACCAATGATAGTATTGCATACTACCCCTCTGCATATCACACCTAATCCAATCAAGCCTATTGCCATTCGGCATCTGAAATAATCTTACTAATGTCTCTATCTCTGGTAACTTGTGTTACATTTTATGGCACACATGGTTCAGCCCGACAAAGTGACATTTATATCAGATCTGGCCCTCATAACAAATGAGTTTGACATCTCTGGTACAAATAGTGTTCTTCACTCCCTTCAAATGTGCCTAATTTGACAGTAATAATATTTGTTCCAGCACCCACAAGTTTGGGCTGTCCTTGGAACCCAACAAAATTCATGCTTAACAAAGACCCCACACTTTCCTGACAGGAGAGCAGGAGCAGAGTTTGTTTATGACATAATATTGAGCTTTGGAGGTGCTTGAAATACCACCAAAGCCCCGTACCACTGGAAGGATGAGGCTTGAATCTTCCACACCAGTCCCAGGCTGGAGAGTGGCACTCATCCTTCTTATGGCAATTTTTAGGAAATGTTCAGAACCTCTGAGATTACTGTGACTGCAGAAGAAAGTCCTGAACTTCCTCCCTGTAAGCTATCAGAAAGAGTGCTCTAGAGATGTCATATTAGCCTTGGAACTTAGAAAGCAGAGAAACATCTCAGTGCCATCCAATGCTGGATGTGAGTGCAGGAGAACCCCTTCAGGATCTAGAGAAACATGAGGATACTGATCAGATTAAGGTTGTGTTTTTCAGTAATAAACTGGTAAGAATAATTGTGGAAACTAGTTGAATAAACTGAAGCAGAAGCTATGAGAGTTAGTTACTGTTAGATTTAAAGCCTTGAATTTTCGTGGACTGAAAAGGCAAGTGTGTCTGAATAGGTTTTCCCCCTTGATATTAACTTACATTTTCTCCATATGATTAAAGTTGAACTAAGTGGGGGCAACTGTTGTAGGTACCTTAATTTCAAATGCACACTGCAAGGCAAGATCAAAATGATAACACAGGTTTTTAATCCACTTTAGATCACTTGAAGCAGCAACATTCATGGGAGTACTAAATTCTTACTTTTGTTGTTCAGTCACACAGTCGAGTTCGACTCTTTGCAACCCCATGGACCACATCACACCAGGCTCTCCTGTTTTCTGTTGTGCTACGGAGTTTGCTTAAGTTCATGTTCATTGCATCGATAACACTGTCTAACCATCTCATCCTTTGTTATCCCCTTCTTCTTTTACCTTCAATCTTTCCCAGCATCAAGGTCTTCTCCAGTGAGTGCTCCCTTCTCATTTGGTGGCCAAAGTATTTGAGCTTCAGTATCTGGCCTTCCAGGGAACAGTTAGGGTTGATTTCTTTTAGGATTGACTGATTCGATCTCCTTGCAGTCCAGGAGACTCTCAAGAGTCTTCTCCAGCACCATAATTCAAAAGAATCTATTCTTCCATGCTTGGCCTTCCTTATAGTCCAACTCTCGCAGCCATACATTACTACTGGGAATACCACTGCTTTGACCATACAGACTTTTGTTGGCAGGGTGATGTCTCTACTGATTATTATGCTGTCTGGGTTTGCTGTTGCTTTCCTACCAAGGAGCAAGCATCTTTTAATTTCATGGCTGCAGTCACCATCTGCAGTGATCTTGGATCCCAGGAGCGTGAATTCTGTCACTGTTTCCATTACTTCCCCTTCTATTTACTAAGGAGTGATGGGGCCTGATGCCATGATCTTAGTTTTTTTTTTTTTAATGTTGAGTTTCAAGCCAACTTTTGTGCTCTCCTCTTTTACCCTGAGCAAGAGGCTCTTTAGGTCCTCTTCACTTTCTGCCATTAGAGTGGTATCATCTGCATATCTGAGGCTGTTTATCTTTTTCCCAGCAATCTTAATTCCAGCTTGTGATTCATCCAGGCCAGCATTTCTCATGATGTACTCTGCTTATATATTAAATAAGCTAGGTAATATACATCCTTGTCGTACTCCTTTTCTGATGCTAAACCAATCAGTTGTTCCATATCCAGTTCTAACTGTCGCTTCTTGAGCCTTATACAGGTTTCTCAAGAGACATGTGAGGTGGTCTGATACTCCCATCTCTTTAAGGATTTGTCATAGTTTGTTGTGATTCACACAATCAAAGGCTTTAGCATAATGAAAAAGAAGTAGATGTTTTTTCTGATACTCTCTTGCTTTCTCCATAATCCAGTGAATGTTGGCAACTTGACCTCTAGTTTCTCTACCGCTTCGAAACCCAAAAATAATAATTTGTTTCAAAATACATGGGCTTACTTCTTTTCAGCATAGTGATTTTCAAACTTCCTTCCTTTAGCAACCACATTTCCATTCTTGCAAAGGAACCCCTTAAGTATTTGACATAAAACTCCTGTGTCTTGCAAGATTTTGATGAATGTTTGAACACTCAAGTTTTGTTGATATTCACCAGACAGTTGGCTTCTGTGACTCCTTGAAATACCCAACAGTCCCTTGAGACAGCACATTACACCTGCAACGATAGGTCATCTTCAGGAAAGCTAAAATGCTATTATATATATATATGTGAGGAACCTTAGTGTCTCCATAATCACAACTTTAAAACATTGCCATATAGTTGCTATAAAACTGCTGAATAGGCCAGGCAATGCACTTGTGATCAAGCTCTAAGTGTTTCTTTTTTAATTGGTATGTTTGCCATTGAATATGAAATATTCCATTGTCTTACTGCATTACAATTTATGTAAGTTGTTTGGCGTCTACCAGTTTTTAACTGGGTAAATATATGCTAAATAGAGTCTAACATGAAGCAATAGCTGTTATAGCACTTTAGGCTTCAGAAGTGCTGATAAGCTGGAGATTCTGGTGGGAGCTACTAAGGCATTTTTTGTAATATTTGTTAAAAACTCTCAGTCATGTTTAATTGATTCATGCAATCATGATACAGATTATAGTGTACATTTCTACAAGCATGTAGGATACCGAATACTTAATCAGCTAAATTACTTCTGAAAACAAAGTAAAGAGGTTAAAAGTACTTATTAAATATATTGGCCTTTCAGTTTTCTCTAGGGCAAGGTTCAGTAAATTAATAGCATTTGCTTAATGAAATGAATAAGAGCTAGAAATCTGAGAATGGTATTTGCCATGATTTTGAATATATTTTGATACTGAAAGTTGTAAAGGCAATAAATAATCTGTGGCATTTTAAAGATGGTGCTCATTTCTGTTCGATTGCTAGTATGTTGACAGGCTTATTATAGATAATCACATGGTGGGAGGGGGGCATAGAAATTAGTTAGGTTGATCTATGAGGCTATTGTGTAGAGAGGGAAGAATGTCCTGCAAATCCACAGGGTGCCTTCAGTCTTGGTATTGGGAGAAGGGGATTATTCTTGGTTCAGATTTATTTAGATCTTTCAAAAGACCTTGATTATTTATTTTATTTATTTATTACTTCGATTTCTATCCTGTCCTCCCCGCAAGTGGGCTCAGGGTGGGTTACAAAGTCACATAAAGATCATGACTACAATAACAGTTGATAGATGTTTAACAGTAAAATCAGTATTAGAATCAACTGTGCAGCAAACCAGAGCATGCTTGCCTTAATGACAGAGCTCAAAGAAAAGCATTTCAGAGTGGCACCACTGAATAATTAACTAGATTAAGAAATCAGCACTGTCAGCAAGGGAGGCCAAGATGGAGTTGGACATCTGATGCCTGAACCGAAATCCTGGCAGAACAGCTCCGTTTTGCAGGCCCTGTGGAATGGTAACAGATCCCGCAGGGCCCTGATCTCAAGGTGGAGCTTGTTCCACCAGGCAGGGGCAAGGGCCAAAAAAAGCCCTGGCCCTGGTTGAGGCTAATCAGACATCCTTTGGGCCGGGGACAGCTAAAAGATGTTGACCACTGGATCGCAGGGCTCTGCAGGGCACATATGAGGAGGAGCGGTCCCAATGATAGGTTGTTCCCTGGCTACATAGGACTTTGAAGGTTAGCACCAAAACTTTGAACTGAACCCAGTACTCTATTGGCAGCCATTGCAGTTGGCACAGCATGGGCTGAATGCCCACCCACACAGATGTTGCTGTCAATACCCATGCTGCCACATTCGGCACTAGCTGCAGTTTCTGGGTCAAGAAGAAGGGTAGCCCTGTGTAGAGCGAGTTACAGTCTGGTAGTGACCATTGCATGGGTCACAGTAGCCATGTCCTGAGAATTGAGATGGGAACCAGTTGCTTAACCAGCTAGAGGTAATAAAAGGCCGATCAAGCAATGGTGGCAACCTGGGCCTTTATAGAAAGGGAGGCATCTGGGACCACCCCTAAGCTCTTCACCCTCAGTGATGGCACCGACGGTGTCCTGTTGAGAGCTGGGAGTTGGATTTCCAATCCTAGGTTCTCAAAGCCTAGGTACAGGACCTCTGTCTTCATTGGATTCAGTTTTAGTCGGCTCTGTTGAAACCATCCAGTCACAGCCTGTAATGCCCTGTTCAATACCTCTGGAGCTGAGTCCATCCATTTGTCCAACAACAGATAGAGCTGTCTACACTATTATGCAGCACAATGGAACCTACAGATTGTAGGGAAGCTTAGATCCCTGGGAATAGCCTGGTTGTCCTCGACCAGGGCCAGGACTTTTTCACTCCTGGCCTCTGCCTGGTGGATGCTCTGCCTGAAGATATCTGTGCTCTGCGGGAGCTGTTACCTTTCTGCAGGGCATGCAAAGCAGAGATGTTCCACCGGGCCTTCTGTTGAGGACAGTGACAGGGCTTCTTTGGCCCCTTTATATAATCTCTCCATCCCTTGAAACCCTCCCCCCAGGCAGGCAGGGGGAGTGGGATTTCTTTCCTGCCATCTTATATACTGAAGGTAATGTGTTTTTATTTACTGGAAACTGCCACATTATTTTAATTCTATTGTAAATTGAGATCTGTATATTATTTTGTTGTGAGCCTCCCTGAGCCCACTCCAGGGAAGGGCGGCAGTAAGTCTAATTTAATAAATAAATAAATTGTATGTCATCTGTGTAGGTTGACTCACGCAGCAGAGACTGGGCCCTCTCTCCATATATGGTTGACCCTGGGCAGACAGAACAGGTAGGGCTAGGGTTACCAAGTCCTACCTGGCAACTGGCAGGGGGCTCCTTGATCCTTTCTGGGATCTTCTGCTATGCACACAAAGTTCTTGGTGTGATGTCACCCGGAAGTGACGTCATCAAATCACTAACATCAAGAGATGACATTCTAGTTTTTGGGCAAAACTCTATGGTTTATAACCAATTATACCATAGAGTTTTGCCCCCAAACTAGAGTGTCGCTGTGTGATGTTGGCAACATCACTTCCGGTGATGTCATCACATCGCCTTTCAGGCCAGGTGAGGGCAAGATTTTTCCTTCCAGCCACCTAGCTGGTGGCAAGGAAGCTCCCCACAAATTGGGTTTTCCCCACCCCTGGTGGAGATCTGGCTACCCTAGGTAGGGCCCAGTGTGCACCTTGTTGACCACAGCCGACACAGAGGTCCTTTGGGATCACTGCACAGACTCATAAGGGTTCAGTTGGATTACTCATACTACTTTCTACACTCCTATTATACTTTCCAGATTACTTTACTGGAAAGTTTTATAAGCATATGGAAGATCTATTTTACTGCTCACCATAATATATTAGGCACTAATTACCTCAACTAAGGATGTATAAGGGCTCAAACAGAGAAGCTGGTGTACATTTATAATGTGCTTCTGTGCAGAAGCTCCTTTGTACTTCTCTGAATTTAAGCCAGTTTTAAGAGCTTCTATCAATAACTAAACTATCCTCCTGTCAGGATATTGACTGGGAGTTCAAATGAGTCTGCAACAGCAAAAGACTGATCTCTCCTTTACTATAATCCTATTTTGGGGTGGCAAGATTCTATGCTCTCCCTCATCCATTGGCCTGTCAGCCACAACTGAAGAGTACTCGTATGCCATTGGCCGGGTGCTGGGTCTGCTCCTCTTTCCTACCCACTCCCCCTTTAGCCGCTGTGCCCTGTCAGAATTACTGGCAAATGGTTTTCTCTCTTGACGAAGACACTTTTCCTGTGTGGGACCAACTCCTCCCTCAGTGCCTGTTGGTAGGTGTCACAAAATGGCAGTTACCTGTGTTTGTAATATGGCTGTGGTTCTTTGTTTAAAATGTTCCCCCATAAGGTTTAATTGAGCTGTAGTTTCAGAGAGGGGGCTGCAGGGGTATCACTCACTGGGTTGAATGGGGCTTCCTCATCTGCTGGCCTACAGTTCCCAACTGTCCCAAGGCCAAAAAGTGTGGGAAAACAGGGACTGTCTCAATGCAGTCTTCATCCCTGGGAGGCAGCAGAAATTCAGCCACTCCACAGTCGGCTGGACTGGGGAATGAATGGAAGTTTCCCTGCTTTCTTGGGCAAGAGAGAGAGGCTGAAGTACAGGTGAACTCACAACCTCCAGAGGTAGAGAGTATTGTGTGTAGGGAAGTGTAAATAGTTAAATAAACTCTTTAATTTGGGCTAATAATCTGTGTTGTGCTCTGACCAAATAGTCTCCCCTGCTCTGCACAATACCAAAGGGAGGGGGTAGCCCAGAGAAGCAAGGAAAGGCCAGACCCTTGGGTTGCCAACTTTCCAGAGATCTCCCAAAGATAGGGGATTCCATCTCTAAATACGGAGATTTGGTCAGAGGGGTCTCACTGTCTCTCTAAAAAGGCAGTGATGATTCCATGAGTGGTGGCAGCGAACTTAAGGAGTGAAATACGCCCACGGGATGAGGGTGGGAGGCAAACAGCTGAGTTGTAAACTGGAGCCTGTTTCGCCATAGTAGGCAAGCAAGCTTGGTTCAGACAAAGGAAACCCTTTGCAGGCCTTTGTGAGGAATTCATTGGGGCCAGTCCTGACTAGGGTTGCCAGCTCCAGGTAGGGAGATTCCTGAAGGTTTTCTGGTAGAGTCCATGGAAGCCAGGGTTTGGGGAGGGGAGAGGCCCCAGCTGAACAGAATGCCATACAGCCCACCTTCCAAAGCAGTTGTTTTTTTCCGGGGGGGGGGTTGAGATCTGTTGTCTGGAGTTCAGTTGTGATACCTGGTGATCTTCAGGCTTCACCTGGAGGTTGGCTGCCCTAGGCGTAGCAGTCAGTGCTTCAGAGCAGGGTCTGCTTGATCCAGGTTCTTGCTGTAGAAGCTGAATGGGTGATTTTGGACTGGTCACAGACTTTCAGTCTACCCTACCTCACAAGGTTGTTGTGCAAGTCAAAAGGGGGAGAGGAGAATGATGTAAGCTGCTTTGGTTCCTATTGCAGAGAGAAACTACTTTTCCTCCTGGGTACCCATTGTTGCCAATCTCCAGGTGAGGGCTGGAGATCACTCAGAATTGCAACTGCTCTCCGGATGGCAGCGATCAGTTCCCCTGGAGAAAATGGTGGACTTTGTGGCAGTAAGGGCTTCAGAGCATGGAAGAGGCTGCAGGTGTGTGTGGGGGGAAATGGAAAGCTGAAGAAAGAGGGGAAAATAAAAGTAGGTTGATGATTGGCTGGGAAGGATTTAGGGTTGCCAACTCCAGGTGGGAGATTCCTGGAGATTTGAGGGATGGGACCTGGAGACGGTGAGGTTTGAGGAGGGGTGGGACCTCAGACTGGTACAATGCCATAGACTCCACCCTCCAAACCAGCCATTTCCTCCTGGGGAACCACTGTTGCCAATCTCAGGAGAAGGGTGGAAATCACTCAGAATTAGGATCTCTAGGACGGAGGGGGGGACGAGATGGAAAGCTGACATCACAGGGGCAGATAATGGCAGGTTGATGCTTGGCTGGGATGGAGATAGGGTTGCCAACTCCAGGTTGGGAAATTCATGGAGATTTGAGGGGTGGAGCCTGGAGAGGGTGAGGTTTGAGGAGGGGTGGGACCTCAGACAGGTACAAAGCCACAGACTCCACCCTCCAAACCAGTCATTTCTTCCTGGATGACAATTGTTGCCAATCTCCAGATGAAGGCTGGAGATCACTGAAAATTACAACTGCTCTTCAGGTAGCAGATATCAGTTCCTCTGGAGCAAATAGTGGACTTTGTGTCATTATACCCTGCTGAGGTCGCCACAGCACATTGATGCTGAGTGCCCATGGCCTTGGCACTCTCCCAGAGCCTCTTTCTAGAGCTCGTTGTATTTATTTCCACAACGGCCTTATTACTAGTTTGTAATAACACACTTTGGTTACATTTTTTAAAGACAATGTTAAATCCCATTTTACGATTTGCTTCAGGAGCACTTAAATGGGTGGACTCTTAAAATTGTCAAAGGAAGAACATTTCCACAGTTGAAAATTAGGGATTAATTTTACCAGCTTTGCTCAAGCTGACTAGTGCCTTTTTATGAGAAATGTTCCAAGCATAATTTCAGAATTTAACACTAATGGCATAGGGAAAAGATCCAATTTTAAGGTCAATTTAAAACTTAATCAAAGACAAATTAAGATTGCAAATTTCTGCCAAGAGTTGTTGTCATTACAGTTCTCAGTAGCATTTCAAATAGATTTGGCCTCAATCAAACCGAGAGTGTGGAAAGCTGGATGGCTGATTATCTCCACCTGAGTCACCTCTTTTGTTCATTCTTCATTTTACAGATTAGTGTACCTGGTTGCAGTTTTTTAAAAACATGTAGGGAAAGCATCTGAAGAGAGAGTGCATTGCTGGAGCTTTTATCCTGTCCAAACAGTTAGGGACCAATATTTACACTAGCCTTGCAAACTGTTTACATTTGTAGTTGCTGACTGTGGCACTTACAGGGTCGTTATTATCAAAAGATATGAGAATAAACATGTAACCTGCAATATAACCTCATCTGTGTGAATTCTATGAGGCTAAATGAGGAACAGAAATTGCAGGACAACTTGATTTACATATACATTTATTTAACTCGAAAACTTCCACCAGACAGAACAATACCATATAAATACATCCAAATAACTCATTGATATAACAGTGAACAGAACTTTGCAACAGAGAATCTTTCTGAGCTCAGTTAAATAACATGTTCTTGCTTGCAAAATTCATTTTAAGTCCACACCAGCTTTTTCTCAAGTCCACCCAAAGGCCAAATTCTTCTAATTCATTCCTCTTTCATATGGATTTCAGTTCCAACAAATTGGACAATGCATGAACCAGGTTTCTCAGTCTGCATCTTGAAAGACATAGCTCTGAAATAATACTATAGTTACAACAGTAACACCAATTACACTAATTTTTTTTTGGGGGGGGGGGGGTTATTAGTAAATTTTTCACATAACTAATTTCCAGTTACCTTATACAGGATGATAAAAGCCCAGAAAATTTTTTCTAGTCAGATTTTTCAGTCAGTCTCAGCCAGCCTCATTATAGCCCTTGTCTCAAAATTGCTTTTGTACTCTAGGGTCACATGATCCCCAGCATAGTCTTTTTCAGGTGGTCAAAAGGGACCCTTCCTTCCTTT
Organism: Gekko japonicus; assembly: GCF_001447785.1. Classification (NCBI taxonomy): domain Eukaryota; kingdom Metazoa; phylum Chordata; class Lepidosauria; order Squamata; family Gekkonidae; genus Gekko; species Gekko japonicus. Next base: position 20,547 of record NW_015168708.1, read on the forward strand.
TTCATGAGAAGAAAAGTTGATTGGATTAAGCCCAATGCCTGCCATGGGAAAGAACCCATCTAAATGTGACCACCATAGAATTCACGGTTGATCACAAAAGGCTAAGGTTGTTCCCTACATACTATTTGACTAGCAAAGCACTGATCTCATCTTGGGCAGTCACATCAAAGAACAACAACATATTATTAAAACAAAACCAGAACTAAAATACCTACAACTAGCCTGATACCCGTGCTTTGCTACGGTATTTAAGTTCAGCAAATCCAGTTATAATACTGATAATGTGAAGTTTGAAATGTAACTTTTTTTGTAGGAATTCTAATGGAGAAGATTGTAGTGTAAAAAATGAAGTAATACATGTGTATTTTTTTTTTCTCTACTGAAGGACCTCTCTGTAGACCACATTGGTGGTTCTGCCCTCAGGTGCTAGGATCACCAGGCTACTTGGTGAGCTCACTCTGGAGCAGGCAACATAGAACTGTCCTTTTAAGAAGCAGTCATCTGCTAAGTCAACTCCTGCCACCTTCCACGAAAGTGATGGCCTTTCTACTTGTGTTCCTGGATTGCTCATATGGAGGCCATGTTGTTCTGAGCACCTCAGGGTGATCTTGCTGGTACTTGGCCTGCGCAGCTCAGTGCACCGCAGAAGTACTATGTTCAAATGTCTTTGCCGCATTCCTAAGTTGCATCCTCCTTGTAGCATTGGTGTATCTGGCTTGATGTTTGCCAGGAGCTTTCTTGGGGGCAGTAAGAGGTGAGAGGTGTGAGGGGGCGTTGCTGTGAGGGAGTGGTGATGTGGTGAACATTTCTTCAGGTTCATGAGGGAGGCATGCATTGAAATGGCTCCTAGAAAGGTCCTTTACTATCTCCCCATGTACATTAATTAACTCAGTTGCCATGTTGGCTGTTATGAGAAATGTCTATTCAGGAGTCTTGAATCACTGATTTCTGTAACTGTCCTCAACTGTCTACAGTCTCTCTTAACTGTGTTTTTACCTCAGAACATTGAGATCCATAGCTGAGCAATCAGAGGTAGATAGGGAGCAAACAGGCAGGTTTCATCTCAGAACTCTGAGCTTCACAGTGGACCAATCAGAAGGGGGGAGGCAGCAGCCTGCCAGGCACATGGAAAACATTTGGGGGACCGCATTTTGCCCCCCTTTTACCCCATAGTTGCCATGTTTCTCAGAAATCTCTTCATAGTGGGGGTTGACATCATGGAAGGAATGCACTCCCCTTATTTTGGGTTTCTTGGTGCAGGGGTTCAGCCTGGGCACTGCATTTTGGGGGGGAGGGCATACCCCCCCTTTTATTATAAAAATGCTTCTTATTTATGTTACATTTTAGAACTGGGACATGACTACATATTCAAAACACCATCCGAGCAATCAGATATTAAGCAAGTTCATATGAACCAATTTTCTAGAACCCACATTGTAAAAAAATAACTTAATAAAGGAAACCCCTTTTCTACAAATTGGGGTATATTTCCATTGTGGGTGGGAGTGTGCCTAAAGCCATTGGTGAGCCTGGGCCAGCAGCATCATTAAGATGATCCTGCTGGGGTGGTGTCCCTGATGGATTAAAGTACCCTGGCCCTGCTCCTACATCTGACAGACACTGGCCTGTCTGGAGTTGGGGGGGATTGTATTTAAAGCCATCAGAGAGACTGGGCCAGCAGTAGTGCTAAGGAAATCTTGCTGAGCAAACCTCCCTGGTGTCTGTAAGCATTCCATTTCCTCTCCTACACCTGACAGGCAGCTGCCTGTCCAGTGTAGAATGGGGAGGGGGGAGGAGTATTAGAAGCCACTGTGGAGGCAGGGCTGGCAGGATCACTAACGTGTTACTGGTGGGGCAGGCACCCTCATGGCTTTAAGCACCCTGCAACTGCTGCTGCACCTGATGGACAACCGCCTGTTAGGTGTGGGAGGTGGGGGGAGTGTGTTGGAAACCATCCCACCTCCTCTCCTACACCTGACAGACAGCTGCCTGTCTAGTGTAGGGGGGAGGAGTATTAAAAGTCACTCTGGAGGTGGGGCTGCACCTGACAGACAACTGCCTGTTAGGTGTAGGAGGTGGGGGGAGTTTGTTGGAAGCCATCAGAGAGGCTGGGCCAGCAGCTTTGCTTCACCTCACAGATGTTTGATGGCCACTCCTGATTTTCTCAAATATCATTAGCTGTCTGCAGTCCCCTGTAACTGTTGGCATTTTTTTACCTCAGAACACTGAGCTCTACAGCTGAGCAATCAGAGAGTGGGGGGTGCAGAGAGGCAGCTGCCTGGCAGCCGCATAGGAATCAATGGGGAAAGCACATTTTCCCTCTTTTGACCCACGTAGGGGTCAGATTTCTAAAAAATCCCTTCTTAGCGAGCACCCATGCCACGGTAAGAGCGCTCTCCCCAAATTTGGTGTCTCTAGGTCCAGCGGTTTGGCCTGGGCATTGATTTTAGGGTGAGGGGACTTTCTTTTTTATATATAGAAGACATAAAAACAGCAATTAAAATATTGGTCAGGAAGTGGGGTTCACTGAGGGAACACCAATTGAAACAAACAAACAAAAGTCTTCCCCTGATGCTTGAAGATGGCAACAGAAGGAGACAGATGAGCTTCCTTGAGGAGAGAGTGCCAGAGTTCTAGTGCCAAGACTGAGAAGGCTCTCTCCCAGGTTGCCACCCACCTAATTTCAGAAGCCAGGGTCACTCAAAGCGGGGCCTCTGAAAATGACCATAGTGGTCTGGTATGTTTATAAGGGTGTAGGTAGTCCTTAAGGTATGTTGGTCCCAAACCATATAGGGCTTTAAAGATCAACACTAGCTATGACAGACCCCTGACTCTCCCCCAATCCCAGACAGATTTTCCCACCAAAATTTTTTTACTTCCTCTCTGTGACTGAGCCGCCCTTCAGTAGCATGTAATTCTTTAAGCTTAAATTGTCCCACCCTGTCAAAGGTATTTGTTTAGGCTTTAGACCCCATACAGGAACTTGAGGGAAAGATAGGAGCTCTCCTGTTCTATAAACCCTTGTGAAATGGCACTTGAGACAGATTAACTTTCAAAAACAGAAAATGCATGCAGGAGGACAGTGCCATCAATTGCTATTAGACATGATGGTTAAATGGAGCCTCCATGTCCAGAGGCAACAAAAACAGGGGTGAGGCTTCAACTTTAGTATTACTGCTTATGGGTCTTCTGGGGCATCTGACTAGCCATTGCAGAAATCGTATTATCTAGTGGACTAGATGGACTATCGGCCTGAACCCTCAGTTCTCTTATTATTACATGTCATCTCTGTTATGACTTTAGTTTTTGTTGCAATGTGGGTTTAATGACTTTCCGAAGCCAGTGTTACAAATGAAATATCAAATTCCCAGGTACTTTTCTTCCTTGCCTGTGACTTATTTTATACATCTGCTTAGCCTCAGGATAAGATGGAGATCTTTTTATGTATCTGTGTCTGTATAATTCTCACTTCTAGTTGTGTGCGAATGAAGGAAGATGTTTCCACGATGAAGACAACCAGCATTATCACTGTGTCTGTCTTCCTGGCTGGACAGGACCTACATGCCTGGAAAATATTAATGATTGTGAAGTGAGCTGGTGCCAGAATGGAGGCACTTGTGAAGATGGAATCAACGAATACAGGTACTAGCATGCCCTCCTCACTGCAGCTTTCTCCATAAACCTCTGGGTTGTCTCAAGACATGATTGAAATACTGTTTCCCTCCTGCAGCTTTCAACTGCAATTAAAATGTCATTGCTGTTGCATTTATCCCTTTCACATTTAAAATGTTATAGGCAGTAACATGCAATAAACTATTTATTTACTATTTAAGTAAACAGATTGATTACCTAAGCTGTATATCACAAGCTCTGGCAGGGGAAAAAATTGACTTGAGAAGAAAATCAAGCAAGACTGATAACAATATGTAAAAGGAATAAATAATACGAATAACTAGGAGGAAAAAGGGGGGGAAAGAGTGTTTATTATCAAACTAGCCTGATGCCTGTGCTTTGCTACAGTATTTAAGTTCCATAAATCCAGTTATAGTACTGATGATAAATGTAACATTTATTGTAGGGATTCTAATGGAGAAGACTATAGTGTAAAAAGTGAAGTGAGACATACACACTGTTCCCCCACCCCTACTGAAGGACCTCTCTGTAGACCACAGTGATCGTTCTGCCCTCAGGTGCTAGGATCACCAAGCTGCTTGATGAGCTCACTCTGGAGCAGGCCACATAGAATTGTCCATGTGAGAAGCTGTTGTCAATTCCTGCTACCTTAAGTGTCTGGCCTTGGGACTTGTTAATGGTCATAGCAAAGCAGACCTTGAGGGGTAACTGCAGTCTCTTGAACTCGAAGGCGTTTTGCTGATGGTATGAGTGGTATGCAAGGTATGAGCACAACTCTCCCTGAGCACTGCCGGTGAGCAGTGTGGCCTTGATGATGTTCCTGTGCAGGGCCTTCACTTGCAGTCTGGTGCCATTGCAGAGTTTGGGTGGGTTGAACTTCCGCAGCAGCATAACTGGAGCCCCCACTTTGAGGAGAAGCTTATGGGCTGGGAAGTCAGGAGGATCGAAGGTGTTGAGGAACTCTACAGGGTAGTGAACCATGTCATCCAGTTGCACCACTGAGTCCACAGATCTGTACTCCATTTCTGCCCCCTCAAAGGGGTTAAATAGACTTTCATTAATGATGGTAGCCCTGTCGTTCTTGGGGGTCAGAATGGCATGCTTGTACAGGCTGCCCACGGACTTTTCCGTGATACTGGCAATATCAGGGTAGATCCTGGCTGTTAGTTCTGGTAGGGTCCTCACTACTGAGGCCAGGCATGAAGGGATGTGTTTTACCTCAGAATATTGAGATCCACAGCTGAGCAATCAGAAGCAGGTGGGTGCAAGCAGGCAGGTTTTTACCTTAGAACTCTGAGCTAAACAGTTGACCAATTTGGGGGGGGGGCAAGGAGGCAGAAGCCTGCTAGGCACATGGAAAACAATTGGGGAAACACATTTTGCCCCTTTTTTACTCCCTTAGGGGTCGTGTTTCTCAGAAATAAATTTGTAGTGGGGGTTGACTTCATGGTAGGAATGAACTCCCGGTATTTTGGGTTTCTTGGTTCAAGGGTTTGGCCTTAGGCATTAAATTTTTTTTGAGGGGGGTGCAGGGCATACTTTTTTAAAAAAACAAAAATGCTTCTCATTTATGTTACATTTAAGAAGGGGAACATAACTACATATTCAGAACACCATCTGAACAATCAGATATTAAACAAGTTCATATGAACCAATTTTCTAGAACCCACACTGTGAGAAGTTAAATAACCAAATACAGGAAACTACTTTCCTACAGATTTGGGGTATATTTCCATAGTGAGTGGGAGTGTGGCTGAAGCCATTGGAGAGGCTGGGCCATCAGAATTGCTAAAGTGATCCTGCTGGGGTGGCCTCCCTGATGGATTAACGTACCCTGGCCCTGCTCCCACACCTGACAAACACCCACCTGTCTGGTGTAAGGGGGGATTGTGTTTAAAGGCATCTGGGAGGCTGGGCCAGCAGCAGCCCCTCCCCCTTTCTAGCCTTTATCTCTTCTTCATACCTGTCTTCACCTTTTCCCTCTTTCCATCCTGGCAATCTATACCTGGGAAAACTATGACCCAGTTGAGCAATATCAACCACCAAGCTGAGCCCAGCTATGCAGCAAGGAACCCACATGAAACACCTCACTTTCCCCTGTATCCCCTCCCCACACTATTCCCTCTTCCCCTTCTCCTGGCAACCTCCATATCCTTGCCTTTCCTTGCTTCCTTCTCTTCTTCCCATCACCAACCAAACTATCTTATCTGCTCCCCATCTTCAGCTATATTTATTATTTATTTACTTCATTTATACATCACCCTTGTCCATATTGTGAACCCAAAGCAGCTGCATCGCTACATCCTTTACCTCACCTCCATTTTACTCTCACAATTCTATGAAGTAGTTTGGGCTTAGAATCTGTCACTAGCCCAAGATCATCCACTGTGTTCCCATGACATAAAGGGGATTTAAACCTGGGTCTGCCAGATCCTAGAGTGAAACTCTAACCACTACACCACACTGGCTTTCATGGGGTGGCTGCAGTTGAACAGTAGCAAGCAGCAGGGCCTGGTCTAGTCATGCAAGTCAGGTGGTAGCAAGTTGTCCATATTTGCTGTCAGTCCTGACCCTTATGTGTCCTCTCTCAAAGGCTAAAACAACCATGAAAATGGCCCTACCTCCTTCCCTTGCTTTTTAGTGACAGAAACCAAAGCATGAAGAATGACTATGGCTGTACTGTTGTGGTTTCCTAGTAATCCTCATGTCCACTTTGTTTCATATAGCTACAGGTGTTGCTTCTATTATTTGGGTGGGGTTAACTCTTAATGTATTTTTTTAAATTCCAGATTTTTCTACATACCAGGTTCAGGTTAGAAGAAGTATCTTATTTATTTATTTATTTATTTATTCGATTTCTATCCCACCCTCCACATGAGCGGGCTCAGGGCAGGTTACAAAGTCACATAAAATTGTGACTAACATAAGAGTAAATAGAAGTTTAACAATAAAATTAACATTAAAATCAACTATGCAGCAAACCAGAGCAAGCTTGCCTTAATAACAGAGTTTGGATAGAAATGTTTCAAAGTGATGCTGCTGGATAATTTGGTAGATTAAAAACCAGAGCTGCCAGTAAGGGAGGCCAAGTGTCAGACTCCTGCAGCAATCAGTTCCCAACAACTTTCTTGTAAAGAAGTTAAGTTTATTGAAACATGAAAGTATGCAGATCGTCTTTACACATCCTGTGTTAGAACTGGCAATAAGTGTGCAAATCAAGCAGATATACATAATTCAAGAGGGTTTCCTGATCGCCTGAAGCCAGTCATGGAACAGGTAGAAGACCGCCAAAGCTAACGGGTCCAATTTCCCAGGAGAAAGCTGGTGCTAGACACCAAGGCCAAATGCTCATGTTACAGAAATAAAGAAACACTGAAGGCCCAGAGAAAAGAAACCTAAAATTCCAGAGGCCCCCCCATACTCCATGGCAGCTGACACCACGATAGATCGAAAAACCTGGGGGAGTAAGTTGGTTCAAGACGACAGTCTCGCCATCTCTCACCCAGGTCTTGGTCATGTATGCCTGGATGACAATTTTATCCAGCAGATAATGCTGAAGGGTAGAGGTCTTATTTTTAATAGACCTGGCATTGCACAACATCTAGCCCCACAAACAGCATCTTTCAGAATGCTGGTGGGGAGGGGTGATCTGGTGGGTTACTCCCCCCTCCTTGTGAGCGGACCACGGACCCTGCCTGGAGTGGGCTGTGCACAGCCCTCCCAGAGGCGGCAGCTCGCTCCGTCCCCTTCCCATCGGCCGGATGCTCTCGGTGGAGGTGCGGATACTCGTGTGATCAGCACCTCCACCCTAACCACAGGACCTCACTGGGACATCTGATCCCGCAGCAGCGTGGTATTTTGTCCCGGGGCAAACAGCCACGCTCCCCCCACACACACATTTTCCTGGCCATGTGGCCAGGGCCATAATGTCCAGCAGGCCAAACATGGGTATAATCTGATGATAGAATTGTCACGCCGTGCACAGCTTGCGTCGCCAGGTCAGCTCTCAGTCAAAGATCACAATTACACCCTGCTGAGATCCCACTGTAGTGAACCACACTGACACAGTTCTTTGTGGTAAACTATATACAGTGATTTTTTTTTTAATAAAGGCTTTATTTACTCTCCTAAAAAGGAGAGGCATTTCGCTTAAGTAGAAAAATAGGGAGGGTATATAGTGGGAGAAAGAGAAAGCTGAGTGATATATTAACTTGTAAATTAATCTGTTAGTAATGTCCAAATGATCTTCTTAGGCTTCTTCTGTGTGCAGTCAAACTTCTTTCTTCAAACCAGTTAAAGGTGTTATCTATGTTAGTGTATTAGTAGTGTTCATTCGATGCTCTGTTAGTTAAAGTTTCCTCAAGGTGCATTCAGAACCGCTCCTTCGCGTGCTGGCTTCTTTTAAATTCCCGATTTCATGGAGGGGCTTCTTCTGTTTCCCTTTCTCCGGCTTTTCCAGTCCTCCTCCGCGCTGTTAACGCTTCCATTTCATATACTGTAAATCTTCACTCTTTCATGCTCTTTCATGCCCTTTCAAAAGATCTCTAGCTCTGAGAATGGATATTCTTTTTTTTTTATTCCAGTTTCACTTTTAAACGCTGCCATTCTCTTCGCTGTATCTTCCTCCGCAACTGTTGACTTTTAAAAGCGCTTATAAGGCACTTTCTCGCTGTCACAGTTCAGCTTTTCTCACAGTTCCCCGCCAGAGTCACAGCCATAAACATTCCAAACATTAATCAGCCGGTTCTCACGAAAAAGCAAATGCCCAGACTGGAAGTTCCTCCCTTCTTCTCCGCTTGTCTTTTAGCCCAGCTCCGACATCTTATTATTTTTGTTTACTTTTAATAAAGTGCTTAAAACGCGCTCCAAAGAAACAGAAATTTTCTCGCTTTACTCCAAATGCATCAAAACAAGTCACCACTATTCGCACAGTCCACCCCCCCCCCTTTATTCTCTCGCTAACGAAGTTAGAGGGTTTACCTCCTCGTTTTTTCTGCTGGGGGGGGAGCACTCTTAATTATTTTTCTTTGCATTTGACAACTCACAGTTTAGCCAATCTTTTTCTTATTTCATTTCATCGATTGTTCGCTTTATCACTCGATGACGTCTGGTGACTCCGCTAAACCCCGTGCGGGGTCGCTCACGCAGCAAGGTCCATTGGGGCAGGGCATGGCGAGAGCCTCGATTTCCGACCGCTCGGCCAAGAAAGAGGCTCCCCCCTAGTGCGCCCTAACGCGCCCCGGATCCGAGCCCCTCTCCTGAGGGGCTCGTTTGGGTCTCCGCTCACGCGGATTCCCTCCTACACCGCGGGCGGGTGAGACGCCCTCGGGAGCGACCCGAGGATGTGTCCGCCATTCGCGGGAGCCAAACCGGAAGTCTTACAGTGAATTTATTTACAGGTACACAGCTCTCACGGACAAAGTTCTTCGCCAAGCAATCATACATAAGAAGAAGCTCTAGTGTACAGACAGTACACACTTATATACAGACCCTAGCCAATCAGGTTACTGCTGAGTCACCCTGATACAGCTCAGCTTTACACCAGCCAGAACTGGTTTGGTCTGGTTACCTGGACTGTCATTCTCTCAGATACCTGTAATCTAGATTGGCTTGATTTTATACATCACACATGCTGAATACTTATGACATTTCAACAAGAATCCCCAGCAGTATAATTTTGGGGCACTTCGGAGATTCACTTTCAGCAAGAGTGCACTCAGATGATAGTTCCAGTGAAGGCCAGTAAAGAGTTAAGTCAACAGTTCAAGGAGCCAAGTCTTAAACCCAGGAGTGCAGAATAATGGCTGATAGCCTGAGAGTCATCTTAAAGGGGTAGTCAATACTTGACAGACTCCACAGTGACCAGGGGTGTCCAAAATGAAACCGCTAGAGACTGGGGACTGTCCTCACAACCCCCAACACTCAGTGGCAAATGCAGATCCAGTGATACTCTCAGCTGCTCCAATAATGGTTTCCATCACTCCCCCCAAGGTGGTCCCAACTTCAGTCACTCCAGCCAAGGCCCCAGAGCACACCTAGCTCCAAATCTCACAGTGAAAGTAGAAGCTGCAGCAGAAACAAGAGACGCCGCAACTGTGGGCAGGTGGTTTCTACTTGAGCCTGAGCCACTCAATGGGGTCCAAGAAGCAATAAGGAGAGGCTACAGTCCCTGGATTTAAGTATTCACATACCTGGCCATATTGAGAATTAGATATTTTGACACTTTGACACAGCTCACACTGGCTGGATATAAAGCACTTCACCAACCTGAATGTAGAGGTAGCATTTCTTTTTCATGAGTTTTTCTCCTATACTAGGTATCTGGTCCAGGCAGAGGCTGGCTTTGATTGTATGTAACTTGTGTCGGGCACCAGGGACAGATTAGGGATCCTGCTGGTTTACCGTTCACCTAGTTTACCATCAGAGACTCTGGCTGAGCTGATGGAGGTGGTATCAGTGCTGAGGACCCCAGGGATGATTGTCCTTGGAGATCTCAACATATATGGTGAGGCTGCCATATCAGGACAAGCTCAGGACTCTATGGCCACCATGGCTGCCATGGGTTTGTCTCAGATTGTAATGGTACCAATATATGAAAAAGGACATACACTGGACCTTATTTTCTGCACTGACAGGTTTGCTGGTGGACTGATTAGGGAGCTGGATATTCAGCTCTTGTCATGGTCAGATCACTATCTTCTGAAGACATGGTTGAACTTGTTGCCTCCTTACTGGAGAACCAGTTTGGATGGTCTGCCTTCAGAGATTAATGGATCCTTTTAGCTTCCAGGCAACTTTGGGGGATTTTGAGAGCCTGCAGAGTGACTGGGGGAGTACATTTGGCTCTATCCTCACTGAAAAAAAAGTCATAAAATACCTTACCAGTATTTAATCAGCTATTCTTTCAGCTGGATATAAAGATTGGTGTATTTTCAGCCATCAAGCATAGTCAATCCTAGATAATCCCCCCAAAATGCAGGATTATCCAGGAAAATAGGATAGTCACAGTTAAATGGCATGTAGATAGAATGCATTCCCTTTAAACACTGTTCTGGGTGAAGCTGCAGTATCACTAATGCATTTAAAGGGCCACAGCACCTTTAAATGCCTTTGGCTCCATTACAGCCTATAGGGACCATTATAGTAAATGATCCCCATAGGCTATAATAGGGAATCTATCTGGGGGTATGTGAGGGTCTGGGAGGGGGGTCTGTTTTATGAGGTAGAGGCACAAAATTTTCAGCATAGCTTCTGGTGCCTCTACTCAAAAGATCCTCCAAGTTTCAAAAATAATGGACCAGGGGTCCAACTCTATGGGCCCCCAAAGAAGGTGTCCCCATCCTCCATTATTTCCAATGGAGGTAAAAAACAAAATAGCCCTTCTTCAATATGGGCCAGTTCTTTGCACAGTGATTCAAGCTATGGAGACTCTAAGCTATGTTTCATGCTGGTTCCACAGGGAAGTTTTGTTGCTATCACATTAAGATGAGATAAATGTGTTTGGTAAGGCACCAGTGCACTGAAGCCCTTAAAGGTCAAAGTAAAGTCGAGCAGGATATGTTCATGTGATCCCTATTAACCTCCCAAAGTAAAAGAAGAGAGAGAGAGAGAGAGAGAGAGAGAGAGAGAGAGAGAGAGAGAGAGAGATCAAAAGTGGCAGAGTTCCCTAAGACAAGTTGTGGCTCTAAGATACAGATGAACCTTTTATTCAGTGATTGCAACCAATTACTCTGCTTTCTGCTCTCAGGCTTCGTATGCTGAGACCCTCAGCACAGAAATCTGATGGGACACTTTGAACTTAAACACACAAAATGGGAAAAGTTTGTCATGGAGATTTTAGAATAAGTATTTTCATAATGCATAAGTAAATGTACGAAGGAACACAGCAATGCTGCAATGTGCAATTGTGGTGGTAAGCCTAGGAATGGATTGTTAGGAATAGGAAACCAAGGAGTCCAGGGCACTGTACATATTTCTCCTCTTTCTTTCTTATCTTCACCGCAGCCCGGTTAGATGGGTTAGGGGCTGGGCCTCAGGAATGGAAGTAACAGACCAATCCTCTCCAGTAATTCCCACTCTTCTTTGCAGCTTCTGGTCATAGTAACATATTTAATATTAATATGTATTGTGTGTTTGGTGTGGTGGTGTGCAGAATATGCAGTAGTCATGTGACTCTTTTGCTTGATACCAATTGCAAGTGTGGCTCACCATTTAGGGATATCACTATAATGCAACTCTTCCTAGTATTTGAGTACTGCATTCCAAACTGACATTATGTCAAGTTTACAAATCGGTGATTCCGAATACGAAAGAATGCCTTTGGTCAGAGACAGTTTGCCATTTTCATATAAAGGACTCTGAAAGAGCTAGTCCCAAAAAGAATTCCTTGGATATAAGTGCTTTTGTAATACGTTTTGCTCAGTCTAATAGCGAAATCCTATCCTGAGTTATTCCAGTCCCAGCCCACTGTAAGCTTACCAACTTCAAGGTGGGGCCTGGAGTTCTGGTATTATAGCATCTTCAGATTCCAGAGATCACTTCCCATGGAAGAAAAGGTATCTTGGGAAGTTGGCATGGTACACCATACACTCTAGGAAAGAAAACCCGGAGTTCCCCTCCTTCCCCTACTGAGTTTCCCTCCCTTCCCAAGCTCTGCCTTCTCCATGCACCACCCCCAAATCTCCAAGAATGTCTCAAGCTAGAGTTGGCAACCCCAGTGAATTCAATTACTTAGACTGGGGAAACTGTACACAGAACTGCATTGTATCTGTATCTTCCAGATTGTTTTATAAATAAATAATTCCTAGCTTAGCCCACAAGTATCTTATTTTGAAATGCTATAAAAGTATTAAAGGGATTATATTTGTCTCTGGTTGATTGCAGTCTTTTGCTTATTCTACACAGGTGTGGAGTGTTAAGCTCCCTTCTTGTGCAGGTAGTTGAGGGAGCGCAGGGTTAAGCAACTTGAAGCACCTTAAAGGTAAAGAGAAGTTATCCTAGACCAACTCCTTATGACAGACTGGCCCAAGGAGGATTTGTGAGGAAAATCATGTAGAGTAGCATCACTGAACTCTAAGCCAATCAATTGGGGAAAGGAAATGCTGCTGCATCTCTTGGAGTCTGATCAGACGGCTCTTTAGATCCACGCGAGGCATGATTGCCTCACAAATCTAAAGGTAATGTCCAGACATAAACATCTGGGAAATGTCCCTCTTCCGTGGGCATCCCGTTTTGCTGCGCTTTGGAGCTGTACTTAAAAGATAGCACTTTAAATCTGGGGTTTTCGGTTACCTGTGAGACAACTGTGACTTTCACCTGTCTGATCGTTCCACCACCGCACAATCCTCCCGTTGGGGTGGTCTGACGTCAGACCATGCCGAGCGGGCGCTATTTAAAAAAAATCTCTACACATGCGTGGAACAACAAGGACGTGCTGTCACATCTATGCATATGCGCAAAATGTTTGTTTAAAAAAACACCACCACGTGCCTCCTTCAACAACGACACGCTGTGACGCCTATGCGCATGCGAAAACCTTTTTTTAAAAAATCCACCACGCATGCCTCCTTCAGTGGATGCCATCTAGACAATCCACAATGGAGGCAGCGTGGGGTAAGGCGATACACCAGGAGGATGTCTGGTCATGCTATGATGGATTTAAAAGATCGGGATAAAATTCAAGTTGGCATAATGACGGGATTAGCTGCCCATCTTAACCCACCCTTGGTTCATCTGTTGGTATATATTCTGTGGAAGACAGGGTGTAGTTGCCCAACCACAGGAGAATTAATCGTCAGAGCTCCACTGTTATAAGGACACCCACACTGAGTGTCAGGGGAAGGGGTTTTGTTGCTGCAGATTGGCTCTTCACTCCTGGGTGTGTGGGAACTAGCTGTGTGATTTGGTGTGTGCTTGTGGGGATACTTGATGAAATTTTCAAGGGGAAATTGTCAAAGAAGAGTTGGTTTTATATCCCGCTCTTCACTACCCAAAAGAGCCTCAGAACAGCTTGCAATCGCCTTCCCTTCCTCTCCCCACAACAGACACCCTGTGAGGTAGGCAGGGCTGAGAGAGCTCTGAGAGAACTGAGAGAGGTGGATGTGGAGGAGAGGGGAGGAGTGGGGAATCAAACTCAGTTCTCCAGATTAGAGTCCACCGCTCTTAACCACTACACCAAACTGGCTATCATCACTGTAGGAAAAAGCTGTTCCAAAAATAGAAGAAGAAGAAGAGAAGAAGAGATGGGATTTATACCCCGCCCTTCACTACCCAAAGGAGTCTCAGAGTGGCTTACAAACTCCTTTCCCTTCCCCTCCCCACAACAGACACCCTGCAAGGTAGGTGGGGCTGAGAGAGCTCTGACAAAAACTGCTCTTTTTCAAGAACAGCTGTGCCAGAACTATGGCTTGCCCAAGGTCATCCAGCAGGTGCAAGTGGAGGAGTGGGGAATCAACCCTGTGTCTCCCAAATTAGAGTCCACGCACTTAACCACTACACCAAACTGGACATACTACAAGCATTGGCTAGGTTTGCAGTGAAAGACTACACTTTCTTCTCATGGGGATGCTGATGAGCTCGGTGATGAGGAGCTGTCAATTGCTATGGAACCCATGAAGTGTGAAAAAAATGAATTAGAGTTTAATAGTGTATGTGATGAACAATTATGACATTTTAGGCTGAGCTATTTGACACTCTTCACACACAGTGCACTCACCAGGCTGTGGACATGGACATAATGTGTCCATACATCCTTCTGATGATCCATACTTAAAATAAAGCAGCTTGCTTCCTGACATGTAAATATCAGTTAACTGTGTTCACACAAAGTCTGCCAAATGTGTTAGCAATGTAATCCAAGCTGTGATTTTGACCCAGTTACTGATGCATGCCAGAAAAGGTGCAATGCAGTAATGAATCTGTTACATGTCTCCCAGTGCACCCTGCTGAATCCCTTACAAGTAACACCACTGAAAGCTACTGTTCTAACAGTGTCTGGGAAATAAAAATTGCAAGCAAGCAAACTATTATTTTTTGTTGTTTCTCTGCTACTTATTTTCTCTTTCCAGTTTCTACCAAGAAAACTGGAGGTAAAATCATTGCTAATAGCTGCTGCTGCTGCTGCTGCTGCTGCTGCTGCTGCTTCTTCTTCTTCTTCTTCTTCTTCTTCTTCTTCTTCTTCTTCTTCTTGTGTTGAATATCCTAAGATAGTCTGACAGCCAGAAGATCCAGCTCTTTTTAGCACTATGCACTACTAGATGATGAGCTAACTTGATTTTAAGGCAAGAGACATTCCAGAGGTGGTTTGCCATTGCCTGCCTCTGTGTCATGACCCTGGTATTCCTTGGAGGTTGCTTAGCTTCCGAGATCTGACAGGATCGGGCTAGCTTGGGCTATCCAGGTCAGGGCACTAATAGCTATCACTACCTCGGGGAGCTATAAAATCTGAAAAGTGATTCACTGTAACTATGTACAGCCACTCAGTTTTTTGTTTATACTTTGAGTTTATACTTTGGGTTTAGGAGAAGGGTTCTCAGAGATTTGTGGCAGCCTTTATCTTTTTGTCTTACATCTCCCTATGCTTGCAGGCTCTACTACTATTGTTCTTGCTTTTTATCTTCAGCCACCATTTTTAGAAACTAATTGCCTCTGTTTATGTCTATAGTTGTTTTTACATCCACTATATGTACATCTATACACAAATGTATGTAAATAAACTAGTTGGTAGGCATTAGTACAGAGGTGGTGGCAGCAGGTTTCAGTGTACTCTGGAAGAAGGGGAAGTTGATGATGCCATATTAGCAGGAGTCATTTCATAGAAAAAGAGGTGCAGGAGCTCATTACCATAACTCATTAGCATAACTTATTTGCATATGCCACACACCCTGACATCACCGCTCAGGCGCCACTGGACTGTTTTGGATTGCTAGCTATTGGGGGGGGGGCAGAATGTGCAGATCTGTCTTGGCAGAGGTGGGAGAGCTTGTACCTGAATAAGACTTGGTCTTAAAGGTGCCACTGGACTGTTTTGGACTGGGGGGGGGGGGGGGGGGGCTCTCTTCCTATGCACTTTCCACTTTACTTCTGCCGGGTGGAAAGCATAAGAGCAGAAGGGATTTTTCAAAGTCTTTCCAAGTGGCTGGAGATCACCCTGGGCTCTTTACTGCCGGAGCTCCGCTCCTGTGCGCTCCTGCAGGAAATGAGCCCTGCATGTTAGCTTGTTCAGAAATAATGTTTAAACACTAATTTTTCTCCTAAAATTTATCTTTAGGTGAAACTAAAGGTTATATTCCAAAAAGTGTGTGAAACCAGTTCATGGAAATTTCAGTCAAGCTACATACTGGGAGTAGCTTCCCTCAAAATGCTGTGTGACTCACAAATTCTGCTATGATCTTGATTTGAGCTAAAGTCAATGGTAATTGCATCAATTATATTTAGCATGAGTGTTCTTTCCTTTATGCAATAGTTATTATGCCCCATCTCACCATGGTCTCAATTTGAATTTAGGCTTGGCAAACCTATTTCTCACTGAAAATGGAAATTACCAGGGCGACTAAGCTCAAGATCTAAATCTAGAAAAATCTTTCATGCTTTCTCTGACATCATCAGGAATAAGACTAGGTTTCAGATTTCCTTCCCAAAAGCCTCCAAATGCTCTTACATGCCATTTGTGGCAGCTGGGATGAGAAATCCCTGCCTCTTGCTTCCTCATCTAGTTTCAGGCATGCTGGTATGATCTAAGATGCGCCTCCTTCCCCTCCTATGATTGCGGAAAAGGTCAGATGGGGGGAAGAGGCATGCTTTCATGCCTGCCCTGTGCTTTCCCAACACACCTGCCATGGCAGGGGGGCTGGGAAAGCAGAAGGCAGGCATGGAAGCATGCCTGGGCTCCTTGCCTGCCCCTCTCCAGTTGCCCCTCAGCCACGGGGCCCTGGAGAAGCACAGGCAGGGACCCTAGGCATGTTGAGATGCCTTTCTTTCCCTCCCCAATCTTGGGGAGGGGAAAAAATAGCATTTAAACGTGCCTTCTTCCCCCCCCCCCCGAACTTCTCCACAGTGGCAGAGAAGCTCAAGTGGGGAAGAGGCATGGAAGCATGCCTGGACTCCTTCCCTGCCCCTCTCCAGTTGCCCTGCAGCTGTGGGACCCCTGGAGAAGCACAGGCAGGGAACCCAGGCATGTTGAGATGCCTTTCTTTCCCTCCCTGAACTGGGAGGGGGAAAGAAAGACATTTAAACATGACTGGGCTTTCTACCTCTGTTTCTCTAGCAGCTGGAGGAGGGAAGGTAGAGAGGAGGCTTTCCCTGGTCAGTTTCATTCCCACAGCTGACTTGTGGGGAGTGAAATTGACTAGGGAAGCCACAGTGGGGGGGGGAGTCAGTATTCAACTACCCAAAAGCTGAAAAATCTGAATAAATTTGGGAGACTATTCAGAAGCCAAAAAGTTTGCTGAATTTGCATTCAGCTTTTAAAATATTGATAATATCAATAAGGTATTTATTTGGAGTTTTTTTTGGTTCAGGAAAGCCGAATGCACATCCCTGCTTTGATAAATATCAGCTAAAACTGTGTGCTCCACAATTACACCATATAAGCCTCTCAAGTCTTGTTCTCTGTACTCCTGCCTTCTGAGGTGAGCTGGGTAGCAGCTACAGACTGGGCATTTTTATTGGTGGCACCTCATCTTTGGTTTGTCCTTCCTCTTGAAGCTTGCCTGGCACCTACTTTACTTTCTTGTAGACATCTTCCTTATATATAAAAGCCGAATGGTGGTGGCACTTCTCTAGAACATTCCACATGCTCCGGAATTGGTTGGCGTCCTGGTGTGTCACTCAGAATCTGTCCTTATCCACTGGCTGCATTGCTTGAGTCTCGCCTCCAACAGTCTAAACAGTTTGCTGTTCCTCCCCCCCCCCCCATAGCCAGTAAGAACACAGAAGTTATTTGCATATGCAGCCTCATTGGCCTTTGTCTCGGAACACAGAGGTCGTTTGCATATGCGACTTGATTGGCTTTTGCCTCTAACATTCTAAACAGTCTGCTGTTCTGAGGTAAAATGTGTCCAATCTCCAGGTGAGGGCTGGAGATCACTCAGAATTACAACTTTCCAGATGGCAGAGATCAGTTCCCCTGGAGAAAATGGTGGGCTCTGGATCCTTATATGCCGCTGACGTGGCCCCCGTATGACAGCCAATGTGACGTAGCAGGGCTTCAGAGCATGGGTGAGGCTGCAGGTGTGTGGGGGGTGGAAAGCTGAAGAGTGAGGGGGAAATAAAGGTAGATTGATGATTGGTTGGGAAGGAGATAGGGTTGCCAACTCCAGGTGGGAAATTCCTGGAGATGTGAGGGATGGAGCCTGGTGAGGTTTCAGGAGGCGTGAGACCTTGGACAGGTACAAAGCCATAGACTCCACCCTCCAAACCTTCTGGGGAACCATCATTGCCAATCTCCAGGTGAGGTCTGGAGATCACTCAAAATTACAACTGTTCTTTAGGTAGCAGAGATCAGTTCCTTTGGAGAAAATGGTGGACTCAGTGTCATTATACCCTGCTGAGGTCGCCACAGCAAATTGACACTGAGTGTCCAAGGCCGGGGCACCCACCCAGAGCCTCTTTCTAGAGGCCATTTATTATTATTATTATTATTATTATTATTATTATTATTATTATTATTATTATTGGTTTATCTTATCAGCTTTTAAATGGTCATCTCTGTTTTATGGATAGCCTTTATGTTACCGTTATCTAATGTGTGTTTTTAATGGTTTGTGTTTATTACCGTTATCTAATGTGTGTTTTTAATGGTTTGTGTTTGTAATGGCTTGTGTTTTATGCAATTGTAAGTTGCCTCAAGAAAGAATCAGAACTGGCAGCACAGAAATATTCTAAACAAACAAGAAAACAAATGAACAAACAAATAATTTTTATTCTGAAGAATTATATATTTAAATGTAACTAAATTTTCAAATTAGGGAACTGCTCACACAAAATACAGTCTGACAGTTATTTAAGTCCCCTCAAACCTTCGTTAAATCAGTGGCTATGAAGCTATTCACTGTAATAGGATTGCAATTCAACATGTACACACAACATGAACACTCTGTGTATTAATGATGTCACCATCATTCAGCTTCTGAACAATGGAGGCCCATCTGTGCCCTTCCTCCCAGCCACCAACAGCCAAGCAGAGTGGATGGTGAGGACCACCAAGGATGTGCTGAGCAGTGCTCCCTCTAAGCCGTGAGCAGAAATTCTGCTTTGCGAGCTACTGGCGTGAAAGTCACGAGCGAGCGATTTGGCTGCTGCATCAATTAGTTTGCTCCGGAGCCATCCTCCCTGAGTGAAGGCAAAAATGTGTGAGCCGGAGGCTAGGAAACTGTGAGCTAGATCACGCTAACTCAGCTTAGAGGGAACACTGGTGCTGAGATGGATTGTTCAGGGAGATTGGGACCACCAGCTTGCGACCTTCCTCTTCAGCCAACGGGTGACTCCATGCACCTCCACCAGCCACAGCCCAGCGGAACTTCTCATGGAATGATGCCTCACCACACGTCTGGACCAGATGCACCCTAACCATGCTGTGGAGCATCATGCGGCCCCCAAGAACCAAGTGGCACTCCGGGGATTCTTCCTGTGTGACCCCATCTATGCCCAGAACTTCTCCAGTGGCCCCACCTGGATTCTAGCCAAGGTTATCTGAGTCACCAGCCCCCTGTCTTACAAGGTGTCTACTGATGGCAGCCAGGTACTACAGAGGCACATTGACCAGCTCCGCCACTGTCTCCTTCCTGCCGAGCCGGGACTGCCCTCAACAACCCTGGATGAAGATGACGTGGAGTTGCCAGACCTACCAGAGCCTGAGGCTGTGCAAGGGACCCCAGTGACCAGCGAGCAACCTGCAGCCAGCGAAACCCAGAGGGACCAGTTGATGCAACGCTGGAGCAGGCAACCATGGATGGGCCTGAAGTCACGCCAATACCGCTGCCACCCCAGGCCCTGCAGCTGCTGTTTTGGGACCAGAGCTCCAGCAACAGAAACACATTGCTCAAACCGCAAGTGACACAGACCGGCATATCTAAGGGATTATGTTTGCTAGGAGGTTCTGAACCTTGGGGAAAGGGGTGTTATGTACTGAGTCTAACCCTTGATGGACCCAGCTTGGGGACACAGAACAATAGACTGCTAGGATCCTGGGATGGACCTATCGCCCAGGAGTACCTCTGTAAATAACCTATCACGGGTAGTGTGTGTGTGTGGAGTGTGGTGTTGGGTACGAATTTAAGCAGGGCTTCAGTCCTGCTAATTTGTCCTTAGTTTGAGATTATTCACAATAAAGCATGAGCTGATCACTAACATGTGTTGAACCCAGTATATTTCATAAACCACAACCAGAAGCAATGTTGACATGATATAGTAGAGGGGAATGTTATTTCTATCCCACCATTTTTTCAAAGTGCTTATAGACTGATACTGTGTACAACAGGGGTGTTGAACTCATTTATTACAAGAGCTGGATCTGACATAAATGGGACTTTTTGGGCCCAGGTCATGTGTATCATAAAATGTAAAGCCAGGTAGCAGAGATATAAACTTTATAAAAGATACAAGCACAAAGATATTATTATTATTTACTTAAAATATAAATATGCTTAAAATTCTTGTGATATTTTTTTTATTTAACAGTCTTTGATAACTGATACCTCCCAACCCCCCCCCCCCCAGTGCCTGCCTAAAATTGAAAGGTTGGGGAATAGTGGGGTTTGCCAATGAAATTTTTAAAAATAAAACATCAAGAAAAAGCACAAGGATCACAGCAGATACTAAAAATATGAAATGCTCTGAGCCTAGGAACATAAAATGGTTAGGCATTGCAAGATTCTCCCCTCCCCCAGGTCTACTCAGAGTGGCAGTGGCTCTCCAATGTAATGCCCCCCTTTGGCTGTGGGTTCCCATGTTAGAGTATTCACTCAGGTTCAGGTACCTCTTCTCAGGTCCATTCAGCAGAGGCAAGCTAGTTCAAAACATCAACCCTGTATTTGCAAGGAGACAATTCCAGAAAGCAACAGCTGCAACTATACAAACACTGGAAACGGAAACTTCTTGAGTTCCACTCCATTGAAATACATTGCAGCACAGACAAAGTTGCAAAGACAATGCAGAATGGATTTCCCATTAAGGTCTCTGGGCCCAGACAGACTACTCTGGGACTGGAATGACAGCCACCAGAGTGAAATGACAATCCCTGGGAGTAGCAGAAGCATTCTGGGATTGGAACAGGAGCCCCCAGAGTAGAATTTCATTCCCAGAATGCTTTTGCAACTCCCTCTCTGTCATTCCTCCCTGTGCCCTGTCATTCCAGCCCCAGAACATAGATTCTATTGCTAGAGACCATAATTCTACTCTGGGGGCTGTCATTCCAGGCTGGTTTCTATTGCTGGAAACAATCGCAGAGTATTATTATTATTATTATTATTATTGTTGTTGTTGTTGTTGTTGTTGTTGTTGTTGTTGTTGTTGTTGTTGTTGTTGTTGTTGCTGTTGCTGTTGCTGTTGTTGTTGTTAATTATTTATAACCCGCCCTCCACAAAACGGGCTCAGGGCAGCTCACAGATGAGGCACATATGCCAAGAGTAATACAACTAAAATCAGATTAAAACAATCATTGATACAGTACAATACAATACAATACGATAAAGTGCAGGTGCTCTAGTTGTCACAAAGGTTCTTAGAAACAAGATGGGGTTCTGGTAAAGATGGTCCCAGAACAACAAAGTAACAAAGTAAGTTCCAGACAGCTCTGCCATCCATTCTTCATCCCAGGGCCATCTCGCTCCCCAATGGTACCCACTCCAATTGGTGGTGGTGGTGCGGTGATGGTACAGTGGTGGTGGCAGCTCCTACTCAAAAGCCTGGTGGAAGAGCTTTGTCTTACAAGCCCTGTGGAACTGCACAAGGTCCCGCAGGGCCCGGATCTCCTCCAGGAGCTAATTCCACCAGGTAGGAGCCGCCACCAAAAAGGCCCTGGCCCTGGTTGCAGCAAGTTTGATATCTTTGGGACCTGGAGTTACCAGGAGATGTTGAGTCCCCGACCGTAGTGCCCTTGGGGGAACATATGGGGAAAGGTGGTCCCTCAGGTATGCCGGACCCTGGCCATATAGGGCTTTAAGAACCAGCACTTTGAAGCGGACCCAGAACGCTATTGGCAGCCAGTGCAGCGCTTTCAGCGCAGGCCTGATATGGTCCCACTTAGAGAGACCCATTAACAGCCTGGCTGCAGCATTCTGCACTAGCTGCAGCTTCCAGATTTGCAACAAAGGCAGCCCCATGTAGAGAGTGTTACGGTAGTCTAGCCTTGAGCTGACCATTGCATGGATCAATGTGGCCAGGTCATCGTGGTCAAAGAAGGGGACCAACTGCCGAGCCAGGCAAAGATGATAAAAGGCTGATTTAGCAGTGGCTGACGCCTGGGCCTCCATTGTTAAAGAGGAGTCCAGGAGCACACCCAAGCTCCTAACCTCCAACACTGGTACCAAAGGCACCCCATCGAAGGTCGGGAGAGGAAGCTCCAACCCCGAACCAACACAACTCAGGCCCAGGACCTCCGTCTTTGCCGGGTTTAGTTTCAGCTGATTCAGCCTGAGCCAACCAGCCACAGGCTGCAGCGCCCAGTAAAGGTCATCTGGGCCAGAGTTCGACTGGCCGCCCAATATCAGGTAGAGCTGGGTGTCATCTGCATATTGGTGACACCCAAGCCCACAACTCTGGGCAATCTTGGCAAGGGGGTGCATGTAGATGTTAAACAACATCGGGGACAGGACCACCCCCTGACACACCCCATAATCAAGAGGATGCCTCCAGGACTGCTGATCCCCTATCGCCACCCTTTGTCCCCGACCTTGGAGAAAAGAGACAAACCATTGGAGGGCAAGCCCCTGAATCCCCGTGTCAGAGAGGTGGTGGGCTAGCAACTGGTTGTCGACCGTGTCAAACGTGGCCAGATGCCTTCGGAGGCCAGATGCCTTCGGAGGTCGTCAGTCAGGGCGACCAGCACCATTTCTGTCCTATGACCTGGGCAGAAGCCGGACTGGAAAGGATCTAGGACAGAAGCATCATACAGAAAGCCCTGTAGCTGTAACACCACCACCCTCTCAATAGGTTTGCCCAAATAGGGCAAATTGGACACCAGCCAATAGTTGGCCAATTCGGCCGGGTCCAGAGATGGCTTTTTCAAGAGAGGGCAGACCAATGCTTCCTTGAGTGCTCCGGGGAACCGTCCCTACGAGAGGGACTTATTAATAATCTCCCTCAGGGAACCTCAAAACCCTTCGTGGCCCACTTTAATAAGCTAGGAGGGGCACGGATCAAGGTCGCACGAGGTTGGGTGTACTGATTTGAGCAATCTGTCAACTTCCTCCAGGCTGAGTACGCTAATACACTCTAAACTTGGGACTAGAGACATGCAAGGGGCCTCAAGTTCACTCACTGTTTCAATCATGGTGAGGAGATTACGGCGGAGCGCCAAGACTTGATCTGTGAAATAGCTCGCAAATGCCTCACAGCCAGTATCCAATTCCCTAACATTTTGCCTGCCCTGTGGCAGAGCTGTCAAAGACCAAATCGTACTAAACAATTGGGCCGAGCGTGAGCTTGCAGACGCAATCATGGTCGCATAGAAATCTCTCTTCATGGTCTTGGCTGCCATCTCATAGGATCTGATAAACATCCTATAAGATGCTCTTGATGCCTCGTCGCGAGCCCGGCGCCACCGTCTCTCTAGCCGTCTCAGTTCTCACTTCAGCTGCCACAGCTCCTGGGTATACCAGGGCGCCCGCCTAGAACAAGTGTGGAGAGGGTGCCTGGGAGCAATCTTGTCAATGGCTGTGGAGAGCCAACCATGCCAGTCCTCCACCAGCTCATCCAACAAGCCACCAGGGGGCCTCAGATCCTGCAGGGCTATCTGGAGCTCCATAGGGTCCATCTGGCTTCGTGGGGGACCAAAATCTGCTCGCCGCCTAAACAGGGTTGGGGTGGAACATTCAGACGAGCCTTCAGGGCATGGTGGTTCGACCATGCCACGCCCTCTGCAGTGATCCGGTCCACCTTCACCCCCGCCGCGAAGATCAAATCGAGCATGTGACCCGCCCGATGTGTAGCAACCGATACAAGTTGAGAGAGTCCCAGCGCCGCCATGGATGACACTAGGTCTGTAGCCCGGATGGAGGCTGTGTCCTCAGCATGGACGTTGAAATCACCCAGGACAATCAGCCTAGGGTGCTCCAACGCCCAGCCTGATATGGCCTCCAGCAGGGACGGCAGGCTACTGGCCGGTGCGTTAGGCGGTCAGTACACCAGCCAGATCGCCAGACTCTCCTCAGCCTCCAGCATCAGGCCAACACATTCCAAGCCCACGATCTCCATGGATGAGAGTGCCCTGAAGGAGTAAGCCTCCTGAATGAAGATAGTCAATCCTCCCCCCCGCCCCCTAGTCTGTGATTGGTGAAGGACCGAGAAATCCAGTGGGGTGAGCTGGGGGAGAGCTACTGTCTCCCCTTCCCGCACCCAGGTCTTGGTCATGCACATCAGGTTGACCCATTGCTCCATCATAAAATCCCGAAGGGTTGTAGTCTTGTTGTTAATAGACCTAGCGTTACACAACACCAATGATGGAGTGGGGTTTTCAATCTTGGCCCCCCTACCGGCAACCCTTGGGGTGGGCTGTAGGCTGAAAGGATGCTGAGCCATTCTATTTCTCTGTGTCCTTCCCTTAGTACCCCACCTAGGCCCACCGTGTCTGTTGTGGGGAGGGGAAGGGAAAGGAGTTTGTAAGCCGCTCTGAGACACCTTTGGGTAGTGAAGGGCGGGGTATAAATCCAATCTCCTCTTCTTCTTCTTCTTCTTCTTCTTCTCCTCAAGGTCCTGATCAGCTCAGCTGCAGAGCGGATCAGCTTCACTCCTCCCAACACCTTTAGCAATGCATGCGCTTTGGGACTTGGTGATTTAAAAAGCGGCACAGCAAGAGGCATGACCAGCTGCCCCTCACCTGGTTTAGGAGGGTGGAGATCCCCCCCCCAACAAGCCCACCTCAAACACACGTGGTGCAGCCTGACTATAGGGGATGTTGCTTGGAAATAAGACCTAGGGTGATTCTGCATCTAACATTCCCTCCACATTTTCTCAAAGGGGAGTTAAAAGTGCCAGCGGAGTCAGCAGCAACGGACCCAGTGGGGGTGAGACGTCCCAGGGGAGGTGGCCATCTGGGGAGCCGCCCCCTTTCTGTCCATGTCAGTCTACCCCGAGAGGGAGGTAGGTGGGGAAGCTCAGCAGGCCACTCTCTGGTGGCCAGTCACCCAGGGAGGTGGAGGAAGAGTGCCCTGGCGCGCCTGCAAGGCCTGAAAGTTTATCTGCAGTGCGAGGGCTGTCCCTGCTGTTGGCAGCGGTGCTCTCCTCCCCCCTCAGTTGCAGCCAGTTCCACCAATTAAATCAAAATTAATTGAATTAACTCTGATTTAATTGGCTGGTGGCCCCCTCCCCAAAAACTCCTTAGCTATAGGGGCTGCGGAAGGCCTTATCTTCAACTACAATGGGAAAAAAGAAAAGATTGACTCTGTTTTTAAAGTGAAAATATTCCTGAAGCAACAACAGAAAGTGAGTGACGGATCTGAGAAAGTGGAGAACAACAAAGATGCAGAAGAAGACAAAAGGGGGGGAAGTTCTGACAATGTCGTGAACAGCTCAGCAGAATCCTATGGCCTGGAAGCAGAATTAGGGGCTGCTGCTCCTAAACCTTTAAAAGTTAGACTGGATTTTGATAAGAAGTGCAGAGGAAAGAAATAAGCAAAACAGAGTAACTTTGAAAGTCTGATGTTTGTTATAAACTAGTTATCTTAAAACTAAGAAACACACACTTTAGCCAAGCAAGATTATGTTTGCTCACTTTATACTTTTATATTTTTATAGTATTAACTCTCATGTATTACTATTCGAGTAATAGGGAAATATTGATTATCTTGAATTTATGGATTAATGATCCTGCTACTGTTCCCTTCCCTTGACCCTGTAGGTTTGTAGAATAGAAAAAGCAATAAAAATGTTTTTTTTTAATTCTGAAATTCATTGTAAGCTATAGCTGTCTATCACTGTTTTAAACTATGAATTATTTCATGCTCTCTAAATTTTAAGAGGCAAAGCACCCTGTCAAACTCACATAGAATGATTGTCCAATATATATATATATTAGGCTTGGTCAAGAATGATAGTGATCACCAAGAGTGAGTGAGTAGTATTATCCTCATTATGTTATGAAGAAGTCATCTAGTTCACAGTGTTAATAATTAATTTTCAGTTACATTTTGATTTCATATAGCCTGCATTGCCTTATATTTAAATCTGTTCTTTTTACACAAGAATCTTAAAGAAGGTATTCATGATAAGTAGATTAAAGATTCTTACCTTCAAATTGTTCTTAAATGTTTCAGAAGCTACCAATTCATGGTCACTAAAATAACCATAAATATTTAGGAATGATGACAGAATCAAGAGAAGGTTTTTTTTCCCCTTTGACATTTTCTTTGGCGACTCACCTCGAACTGTGACTGCCCTCCCTTTTGAGGAATGTTGGCTATGTTTTTGTTCTTAGGTCATTTCCCATCCAGGTACTACTTCAAGTTCAGACCCCCTTAGCATGCTTCTTTGCTTTATTTGTTTAAAACAGTTTTATGCAGACCTCAGGGTCCTCAAGATTGCAAACATTTCAAACATTAAAACAGTGCTTAAAATACAAATGTATATATAAACTTTTAAAAACAATACAGAAACACATAAACAGGGAGGAAGGCCAATAAGAATTAGTGAGGGAATGCCAAACAAAACAAA
>NW_015168708.1:47122-115222 GCF_001447785.1 Gekko japonicus
CTTTATTCCCAAAGAATCCAGTGTAGCTGTGAAATGGATGGAAATTACAGATTACTAGACCATTCTTACTTATGAGGAAACTTCAGTGTTCCTGCTGTAAGATGGCAAATGTCACTTAATGTGCTTTATAGTAATTTTTCCCTACTAAGTGGCTATCCAATTGAATAGACTATGTGCTGTTGAACTGTGGGTAGCACAGACTTGAATATGATTGATAACATCATTGGGGAGGGGCTATCTCTATTTCCCTGGAGGACTAGAAGGATTTGTGACTAATTTTTCATTTTTTGTCTTTCAGATGTTTGTGTCTTCCAGGTTATTCTGGAAAATTTTGTGAACTCAGCTTAGACCCTTGCATTGGAAACCAATGCTCAGACTATGGTTTTTGTTTGGGCAATTTGAATAATTACACCTGCCATTGTAGTCTTGGCTATGAAGGACCATTCTGTGAAGTGGAGACTAATGAATGTTTGAGTTCACCCTGCAAAAATGGGGCCACCTGTTTGGATTTAATTGGTCACTTCTCATGTCAGTGCGCCACAGGATTCAAAGGCAAGTTTCAATGGTCACCTTTTATTTGGCAGATTTCATAGTCCATTTCTTCCTCACTGAAACTCAGATTGTAATTATTTTTAATTAGGCATTTTTCTTAATTTGCCTCAGTATGAAGTTTTCAGTACCTGTGAAAAGTCAATGTTCACTATATTTTTCTCCCATCATTGATTATATTATGAGGGCTGCTTTTATGCATTAAGATGAGAACTGGATTTTTAGACACTGAGAACTATTCAACAAGAACGAGATGGATGCATAAGAACCAAAGAGTGGCACAAAGTCCTTGTTTTGGGCTGCAGCCTATGGAGATGTTCCTAATTTATGCTTGAATTTAGCAGGTCTGTTGTACACTCTATGGCAGGAAGCAATCCCAGCCATTCTTCAGGGTCACATCCTTACACATCTGTATGATCATTTTGTCTTAACACAGTGCTCATTTGTCTCAGTTTACAGCACTATCATGTCCTGAAGGCTCACTGGCACAGAAGCCAGCCACAAAATTTCATAGATGGAACAGGATATTAGTCTGATGTTGCTTCCTTTTTAGCTCTTAGTGTATATCCATTGAGTAAGAACATAAAAGAAGCCAGTGTTGGATCAGACCAATGGCCCATCCAGTCCAACCCTCTGTCACACAGTGGCCAAAAATACCAGGTGCCATCAGGAGGTCCACCAGTGGGGCCAGGACACTAGAAGCCCTCCCACTGTTGCCCCCCCCAAGCACCAAGGATACAGTGCATCACTTGCCCCAGACTGAGAGTTCCTATCTATACCTTGTGGTTAATAGCCACTGATGGACCTCTGCTCCATGTGTTTATCTAATTCCCTCTTGAAGCCGTCCATGCTTGTAGCCACCACCACCTCCTGTGGCAGTGAATTCCATGTGTTAATTACTCTTTGGGTGAAGAAGTACTTCCTTTTATCCGTTCTAACCTGACTGCCCAGCAATTTCATTGAGTGCCCAGGAGTTCTTGTATTGTGAGAAAGGGAGAAAAGTATTTCTTTCTCTACCTGCTCTATCCCATGCATAGATAATGTCACCCCTCAGTAACATAAGTGTTGGCCTTAGATTTTACTTGAACAGCCAGCTGATGTTCTGAAACTGGTGATGGAGTGTAAGAATGGTATCATATGATGAGGGTTTTTTTCCAGCTTTTACATTGGAAACCTTGGGGAACAAAAATCACTAAAAAAAAAACCTCCTGGGAAGTAGTTTTTTTTTTGGAATGAGTGAAATGGATTTTAAGACAAAGTTTTACTCCCCCAATATTTTCCCCTTTCCATAGCTTTTCCCCTTTTCCTGCTACCTTCTTCCTACCAACTAGCCAAGCTGCCTTTATCTCTTCTTTTACCCTTGCAGATGCTTCCTGGGGAAAGCCTGGCTGAGATGCATGGTGGGTGCTAGTGGGCTAAATTGTACAGTGGGAACCTGTGATGACTTGTGAGGAGCACCTCAGCTTCCCCTGTATCCCCCTTCCCAAACTATTTCCTCTCTCCCTTGTCATGACAACCCCCATATCAACATATTCCCTGCTTTCTGCTCTCCTTCTCACCCAATCGACCTACATTTTATCTGCCCCCATCTTTAGCTACTTTTATTATTTATTTACTGCATTTATACTGTGGGTTGCCAGGTCTCCCATCATACCTCATGCTGGTAACTCTCACTGCTCACAGTGCTCTGTTGGCCAGAGGGAGAAAAAGAATTTAAGAAAAAAATTACAAAGTCAGTGGCTGCAGTCACACACACTAAATAATCCGCTTTCAATCCACTTTCAAGGCACTTTCCACCTGGATTTTGCCAATCCATGCAGTAAAATCCAGTTGGAAAGTGCATTGAAAGTGGATTATTTAGCATGTGTGACCATAGTCTATGTTTCCAGGGATTCCTAGAGTGGTATGATGTTACTTTTGAGATTTCCTGTAATGCTGTCATGTTGATGGCACCCAGGCCCATAGCCAGGATTTTTTTTAAATTCAGGGGGCCTTTAAATAAGTCAGGGGGCACCCCACGCGCCCCCAAGGGAGCACAACAAATAAAATAAAAAATTGGAAGGCGGGGGGGGGGCGCAGAGCTGGATGGAAAGTCAGGGGGGCCTTGGCAATAAGTCAGGGGGCCAGGCCCCGAGATGTCCCACTGTAGCTACAGGTCTGATGGCACCCCTCCCATGTACCTGCCCTTCAGACTCCTGTGAGTTTCTGGAAACCCTATTTATACCACATATTTCTTCACAACAGAGAACCAGTGAAGCTTACATCATTCTCCTCTTCTCAATCTTATCCTCACAACAAATCTTTGATTTAGATTAGGCTGAGAGGTACATTTGGCCCAAGGTCACCCAATGAGTTTCCATGTCAGAATTTGGGGCTCGCAGATCCTAGTCTGAAATTCTAACCAAAACACCACACCGGCTTTCATGGTGTGGCGGTTCAACAGTAGCAAGCAGCTGGACCTGGTTGAGTCATTCAAGTCACATGATAGCAAGTCACCTGGTAGGTGCTGCCAGGCCTGGCCCTGTTAAGTCATCTCTTAAAGGCCAAAATAGCCCTAGAAAGGGTCCTGCTCATTCTCCCTGTCCTTTACTGACAGAAACTAAGTCTTAAAGTCTGGCAATACTGTTTTGGTTGCCTAGCAATGGCCACTGAGAGCATTCATTTCTTAAAGCTACAGGTGCTGCTTCTATTATTTGGAGGGGGGGGTTAGCCCTCAAGGTATTTTTTGTGGGTTTCAGATTTTTCTGTAATCTTGGGGTGTTTTTCAGGGTTGTAGGAAGATCTGTCTTGTCTGTTAATGGCTTCAGTCTTCAGGTTTAGATATCCATTGATTTGGCCATGTTGAGAATTATATATATTTAAATATGTGTGGGTGTGTGGGTATGAACATTCTTTGGCAGATCAAGTTAAGAGCTTCAGGTTGCTCCTGGATCCAAATCTGTTGATGGATAAATACATTAGTGTTATTGCTAAAAGGGTCTTCTTTTATTTACATCTTTCTTACAACTTGTTGCTTTATTTAGCCAGGGTGCATTGCTTTACAGCACAGAGGTCCCACTGAATGAATTTTATTCTATTACTGGTGTTGTTTTGATTATTATAATGTCATATAAGGTATTTCAAAAGCAGCATTCTATTATTGTGGTTTGAAAGATTTTAATTAGTGCCTCAGTAGCAAAAGTAATTTTATTTTGGTAGAGCCTCCTGTGTGGTTTGTGATTCTGGCATATATTCCAAAGTACTAGGTTTCTGAAGTTCAATTATATCTTCCCCAGGAGGGGGGGGAGCACCAAGTGATAGAAATGCCCCCTCCCTCTGCCTAATCTACATTGAGTTCTTCTTGAAAAACAGATCTAGGCATTGTTCCCATAGATGGAAGAAAGAGTCATACAGCAGTAGTTGGGAAACTAAAGGCCACTTTATTTATTAACAAAACAATGGCAAGCTAGCAGTATGAAGCGGCATGGTCAAGGCCTGGGGTCACTAAAACCCCACCCTTGCCATAAGACGGGCAATGCACCTGCCCCCTGGGGCATAGCCCACAGTAAGTGGCTCACACCCAGGCAGCTCAGCCTCGGAACATGCCATGACGATCCCTCATCCACAGTCACACAGCCTGTGTAGAGTATCCATCAAAGGCACTCCAAAAGGCAGTTTGTCCTCCTCATCCCTGGCTGCAAGGCCACAGTGTTGATCCTGACAAACCCCTCCACCCTCCAAGGTTGCTGACCAAGCCACAACAAATTTCCCTTAAACCAAACTCAGCCTCCGCAAGCGTCAAGCCTCTGCTTAGACCCCTGTGCCCACTAAATACCTAGTACTGCCAGAAGCCCTTGCTGCAAGTCCCGCAGAAAAATATTGTTACCTTTTCCTGACAGGTGAATGCCATCACCCCTGTACAGGTCTGTGTAATCAGCCCTAATTTGGGGGTGTGGAAAATAGTGGCCTAACTCAACCATCAAGATGTGTCTGATCTCCCCATTAGCCTTGCGTCGAGCTCTGTTGATCCCTTTGGGATCGAAAGCACCCCGCCATTCCCTGCGTGGGATCATGGCGGACCAAACAATAGTTGTACCTGGCCACTGGTGCTGAATAAAATTGAAATCATCCCGGGCCTGCAAAACTAGGTCCTTCGCTTCAGAAACCCAAGCCATTGCCGCCCAGGTGGATAACAAGCATACCGGTGTAACAGGCCAGATTAACCCGCCGGCCAGAGTAACCCTGGGGTTACTCTGGCCTAGCCTAGAATAACCCCGGAGGGGTTATTGAGGGGTTATTCTGGCCTAGGCTAGAGTAACCCCGGGTTAATCTGGCCGGCTGTAACAGGCCAGATTCACCTCCCCCCAGCCAGAGTAACCCCGGGGTTACTCTGGCATAGCCCAGAGTAACCCCTGCCAGACCGGGCCAGAGTAACCCCGGGGGTACTCTGGCTGGGGGGAGGTGAATCTGGCCTGTTACAGCCGGCCAGATTAACCTGGGGTTACTCTAGGCTAGGCCAGAGTAACCCCGGGGGTACTCTGGCTGGGGGGAGGTGAATCTGGCCTGTTACAGCCGGCCAGATTAACCTGGGGTTACTCTAGGCTAGGCCAGAGTAACCCCGGGGGTACTCTGGCTGGGGGGAGGTGAATCTGGCCTGTTACAGCCGGCCAGATTAACCTGGGGTTACTCTAGGCTAGGCCAGAGTAACCCCGGGGGTACTCTGGCTGGGGGGAGGTGAATCTGGCCTGTTACAGCCGGCCAGATTAACCTGGGGTTACTCTAGGCTAGGCCAGAGTAACCCCGGGGGTACTCTGGCTGGGGGGAGGTGAATCTGGCCTGTTACAGCCGGCCAGATTAACCTGGGGTTACTCTAGGCTAGGCCAGAGTAACCCCGGGGGTACTCTGGCTGGGGGGAGGTGAATCTGGCCTGTTACAGCCGGCCAGATTAACCTGGGGTTACTCTAGGCTAGGCCAGAGTAACCCCGGGGGTACTCTGGCTGGGGGGAGGTGAATCTGGCCTGTTACAGCCGGCCAGATTAACCTGGGGTTACTCTAGGCTAGGCCAGAGTAACCCCGGGGGTACTCTGGCTGGGGGGAGGTGAATCTGGCCTGTTACAGCCGGCCAGATTAACCTGGGGTTACTCTAGGCTAGGCCAGAGTAACCCCGGGGGTACTCTGGCTGGGGGGAGGTGAATCTGGCCTGTTACAGCCGGCCAGATTAACCTGGGGTTACTCTAGGCTAGGCCAGAGTAACCCCGGGGGTACTCTGGCTGGGGGGAGGTGAATCTGGCCTGTTACAGCCGGCCAGATTAACCTGGGGTTACTCTAGGCTAGGCCAGAGTAACCCCGGGGGTACTCTGGCTGGGGGGAGGTGAATCTGGCCTGTTACAGCCGGCCAGATTAACCTGGGGTTACTCTAGGCTAGGCCAGAGTAACCCCGGGGGTACTCTGGCTGGGGGGAGGTGAATCTGGCCTGTTACAGCCGGCCAGATTAACCTGGGGTTACTCTAGGCTAGGCCAGAGTAACCCCGGGGGTACTCTGGCTGGGGGGAGGTGAATCTGGCCTGTTACAGCCGGCCAGATTAACCTGGGGTTACTCTAGGCTAGGCCAGAGTAACCCCGGGGGTACTCTGGCTGGGGGGAGGTGAATCTGGCCTGTTACAGCCGGCCAGATTAACCTGGGGTTACTCTAGGCTAGGCCAGAGTAACCCCGGGGGTACTCTGGCTGGGGGGAGGTGAATCTGGCCTGTTACAGCCGGCCAGATTAACCTGGGGTTACTCTAGGCTAGGCCAGAGTAACCCCGGGGGTACTCTGGCTGGGGGGAGGTGAATCTGGCCTGTTACAGCCGGCCAGATTAACCTGGGGTTACTCTAGGCTAGGCCAGAGTAACCCCGGGGGTACTCTGGCTGGGGGGAGGTGAATCTGGCCTGTTACAGCCGGCCAGATTAACCTGGGGTTACTCTAGGCTAGGCCAGAGTAACCCCGGGGGTACTCTGGCTGGGGGGAGGTGAATCTGGCCTGTTACAGCCGGCCAGATTAACCTGGGGTTACTCTAGGCTAGGCCAGAGTAACCCCGGGGGTACTCTGGCTGGGGGGAGGTGAATCTGGCCTGTTACAGCCGGCCAGATTAACCTGGGGTTACTCTAGGCTAGGCCAGAGTAACCCCGGGGGTACTCTGGCTGGGGGGAGGTGAATCTGGCCTGTTACAGCCGGCCAGATTAACCTGGGGTTACTCTAGGCTAGGCCAGAGTAACCCCGGGGGTACTCTGGCTGGGGGGAGGTGAATCTGGCCTGTTACAGCCGGCCAGATTAACCTGGGGTTACTCTAGGCTAGGCCAGAGTAACCCCGGGGGTACTCTGGCTGGGGGGAGGTGAATCTGGCCTGTTACAGCCGGCCAGATTAACCTGGGGTTACTCTAGGCTAGGCCAGAGTAACCCCGGGGGTACTCTGGCTGGGGGGAGGTGAATCTGGCCTGTTACAGCCGGCCAGATTAACCTGGGGTTACTCTAGGCTAGGCCAGAGTAACCCCGGGGGTACTCTGGCTGGGGGGAGGTGAATCTGGCCTGTTACAGCCGGCCAGATTAACCTGGGGTTACTCTAGGCTAGGCCAGAGTAACCCCGGGGGTACTCTGGCTGGGGGGAGGTGAATCTGGCCTGTTACAGCCGGCCAGATTAACCTGGGGTTACTCTAGGCTAGGCCAGAGTAACCCCGGGGGTACTCTGGCTGGGGGGAGGTGAATCTGGCCTGTTACAGCCGGCCAGATTAACCTGGGGTTACTCTAGGCTAGGCCAGAGTAACCCCGGGGGTACTCTGGCTGGGGGGAGGTGAATCTGGCCTGTTACAGCCGGCCAGATTAACCTGGGGTTACTCTAGGCTAGGCCAGAGTAACCCCGGGGGTACTCTGGCTGGGGGGAGGTGAATCTGGCCTGTTACAGCCGGCCAGATTAACCTGGGGTTACTCTAGGCTAGGCCAGAGTAACCCCGGGGGTACTCTGGCTGGGGGGAGGTGAATCTGGCCTGTTACAGCCGGCCAGATTAACCTGGGGTTACTCTAGGCTAGGCCAGAGTAACCCCGGGGGTACTCTGGCTGGGGGGAGGTGAATCTGGCCTGTTACAGCCGGCCAGATTAACCTGGGGTTACTCTAGGCTAGGCCAGAGTAACCCCGGGGGTACTCTGGCTGGGGGGAGGTGAATCTGGCCTGTTACAGCCGGCCAGATTAACCTGGGGTTACTCTAGGCTAGGCCAGAGTAACCCCGGGGGTACTCTGGCTGGGGGGAGGTGAATCTGGCCTGTTACAGCCGGCCAGATTAACCTGGGGTTACTCTAGGCTAGGCCAGAGTAACCCCGGGGGTACTCTGGCTGGGGGGAGGTGAATCTGGCCTGTTACAGCCGGCCAGATTAACCTGGGGTTACTCTAGGCTAGGCCAGAGTAACCCCGGGGGTACTCTGGCTGGGGGGAGGTGAATCTGGCCTGTTACAGCCGGCCAGATTAACCTGGGGTTACTCTAGGCTAGGCCAGAGTAACCCCGGGGGTACTCTGGCTGGGGGGAGGTGAATCTGGCCTGTTACAGCCGGCCAGATTAACCTGGGGTTACTCTAGGCTAGGCCAGAGTAACCCCGGGGGTACTCTGGCTGGGGGGAGGTGAATCTGGCCTGTTACAGCCGGCCAGATTAACCTGGGGTTACTCTAGGCTAGGCCAGAGTAACCCCGGGGGTACTCTGGCTGGGGGGAGGTGAATCTGGCCTGTTACAGCCGGCCAGATTAACCTGGGGTTACTCTAGGCTAGGCCAGAGTAACCCCGGGGGTACTCTGGCTGGGGGGAGGTGAATCTGGCCTGTTACAGCCGGCCAGATTAACCTGGGGTTACTCTAGGCTAGGCCAGAGTAACCCCGGGGGTACTCTGGCTGGGGGGAGGTGAATCTGGCCTGTTACAGCCGGCCAGATTAACCTGGGGTTACTCTAGGCTAGGCCAGAGTAACCCCGGGGGTACTCTGGCTGGGGGGAGGTGAATCTGGCCTGTTACAGCCGGCCAGATTAACCTGGGGTTACTCTAGGCTAGGCCAGAGTAACCCCGGGGGTACTCTGGCTGGGGGGAGGTGAATCTGGCCTGTTACAGCCGGCCAGATTAACCTGGGGTTACTCTAGGCTAGGCCAGAGTAACCCCGGGGGTACTCTGGCTGGGGGGAGGTGAATCTGGCCTGTTACAGCCGGCCAGATTAACCTGGGGTTACTCTAGGCTAGGCCAGAGTAACCCCGGGGTTACTCTGGCCGGGGGGTTAATCTGGCCTGTTACACCAGGTAGTGAGCCAGTGCCCTTCCCAAACAGGAGGTGGAGGAGGCCCGCCCGGCGTAGCTCCTGGCGCCCCCTCCATTCAAACCGTGACCCATCTACTAAAGCCCAACTGAGAGCTGATAGCTGACCTGTGTTCGGTGAGCTACCTAGAAGATAAAGCTGTGGGTCTTTTGGCAACCCTACACCCTGAAGGATAGGAAACTGAGGCCAAGAATTGTCACTAGCTAAGGTCTATATCAGCATAGAGCCTCTCTGATCCAGTTACAGATCCACTGGATTGTTGAACTGTGTAAAAAACACCAATAGGAATGCTGGTTCGTTTTCTCAGTGCCTTGGAGTTCTTTAAAGAACTTTCCACAGTTTGCAAGCAGACCTGAACAGGGAGCCATCCATTGTTTTAAAAGTCAAGTGCATTTTGAAATACTTCTTGGTATTTAATTTCTCCAGTTCTTTAATAACCACTGAAAACCATCATAGCAAAAGGTTTGGCCTTAAAAAACATGATATTGTCAATCTACAATGTGGTGTCACTTTAAAACCTGTATAATATTTATTATTATTATTATTATTATTATTATTATTAGTAGTAGTAGTAGTAGTAGTAGTAGTAGTAGTAGTAGTAGTATTGTTTTTTTAAGCCACCTGATCCTGACAAATGCACAGCACCTATCATTTCCTATAGAAACTGGGTTCCTATCCTAAACTAAGCTTCAGTAGAACCTGACAGTAGTTTGTTTTTATTGATTTCTATTTTTAATTTTCAACATCCTCTGAATAAATTGTCTGGCTAAAATTGACAGTAGGGTTTCATAAGTGTTATAAATCTAAATTTTAAAGCAATCAGAATAAAAAATATTTGTGTAGTGTTCGTAGTGCCTTTTGCTTTGGAAAGTTAACCATATACACTGGCTCTTCCTTACAAACAGGTGTATGCACCTACATGCAGGCTGTATGTTTATTCACTGTAATGTGAACAGGGCTTCAGTGGAACCTATTCACATATATACATAAGTAAGGCTGTGCTGCTGGGCATGTAAGTAATTTCTTTCCTGGCCAAATGAATGGGCAGAACTGCTATCAGGCTTCGTGGCCTGCAAAGCCCTGCTGGTCCTCTGATGTGCAATAGGTCTTGCTTAAACCCCGCCCCCATCGGAACCTACTTGAAAGCCACCTGTCTCATTTCCTGTTGCTGTGGCTGCGCCTCCGCATTCCAGACGGCACCATCCACAGCCTGTTGTAACCAACGCCCCTCTTCCAGGCCCTGGCGACTCACTGGACCTCCCTTTAAAGACAAACGTGCTATTCAACCTATGTAGTATGCTCGTTAGGACCAAACCAATGACATGTAATTGCATGCTGGCTTTCAAATTCCAAGATCACGGCATCAGGTTGGAAGTCACACTGTATCCCTGCTAAAACAAAAACCAGAAGGTACCAATGATGAATTGCAATGGATATTTTCGAATCCTAACACATGAAAAAGGCTAAGCCAATTTGCCAACTCAGAGTGCATTCACAGTGTCAAATACACATGTTGCTTTCCATTCAGGTTACACTTGATTTCACCCCCACACACTAAGTGCCCAATTGAGCTACCTAGTTTCAAGTAGCCGTTCTCATTGGCTGCACTCCCTCACCTCAAAATTCTGTTTCTATTTGCAGATTATACTTAGAATAGAAATAAGGCTCATTGTGGAAATAAATACAACAAGCTCTAGAAAGAGGCTCTGGGAGAGTGCCCCGGCCTTGGGCACTCAGCATCAATTTGCTGTGGCAACCTCAGCAGGGTATAATGACACAGAGTCCACAATTTTCTCCAGGGGAACAGATCTTTGCCATCTGAAGAACAGTTGTAATTCTGAGTGATCTCCAGCCCCCACCTGGAGATTGGCAACAATGGTTCCCCATGAGGGAATGGCAAGTTTGGAGGGTGGAGTCTATGGCATTGTACGTGTCTGAGGTCCCACCCCTCCTCAAACCTCACCCTCTACAGGCTCCATCCCTCAAATTTCCAGGAATTTCCCAACCTGTTGGCAACCCTATCAGGACTGGCCCCAATGAGTTTTCTCCCAAAGGCCAAAATAGGTGTGGAAAGGGCCTTTTACTGACAGAACCTGGTTGTCTAGGAACAGGTACTGAGGAGAAAGTACAGTTGCCAGCTCTGATTAGGGAAATACCTGGATATTTGGGGGGGGTGGATCCTGTGGAGGGCAGCATATGGGGGGGATGGAAGGACTCAGCAGGGATAATGCAATAGGGTCTACCCTCCAAAGCAGCCGTTTTCTCCAGGGGAACTGATCTCTGTCATCTGGAGATCAATTGTAACAGAGGGAGATTGTAACAGCGGGTCCCAGAGGCATTGCTGTGCTAGGTCCTTAAAAGAACCGAGACTTAGTGACATCATAGGGAGGAGCCAGTGACATCACAGGCCATTGTCACTATTTATGGAGGTGGAGCAATGTGGGATTTAGGAAGGGGCTCTCCAGAAATTTAGGAGGGCCTGGGAACCCTTGAGAACCCCCCTAGCCAGGCCCAACGGCTCAGAAACAAAGCACGGCATGGGCAATATCCTCTACATAAAACCCTGGAGAACTACTGCCAGTCTGAGTAGACAATGATGACACTGATATACTGATAATAGAGAGACCATGCTTTGTGTGCCAAAGGATAAAGGTTTAAACCAAGGAGGTCTAAGAGAACAGGTGTTGGAAAGGATCTTTCTCTGTCTAAGTCTCTAGAGATCACCTGCATCAGAGCAGACCATACAGAAGTAGATGGACCAATGGTATGAAGACTAGTGTGGATTGAGGAAACCCATGTTCAGATCTACATTTTGCATGACTCTTACTTGGTGATACCGGGACAGTTAGATTTGAGTCCAGTAGCAGATTAGAGACCAACAAGAGTTTCAGGGAATAAGCTTCCAAGAGTCAAAGCTCCCTTCATCAGGCTGGGCGATATTGCCATTGTTTTTTTAAAAAATAATTAATGTATACATTTTATAGTTACAAAAAAAATCATCATATAATTGCTAATACATTTTCAAGTCTAGACCCACAGCTTTGTTTAAATCATACATATAGTTTAGACCATCTCTTCTTATACAAATGTTCATCTTTGTCTTGTAGTACAACATTTAGCCTATCCATTTCTGCAACCTCAAGGAATTTGTGTACCAACTCTTCCATAGAGGGAATTCTCTCGGTTTTCCAACCTTTGGCTTACAAAATTCCAGCTGATGTTATTATGTAAGTTATGAGGTAACAATTGCTTTGGACACAGCTGTCTGGGAGTATATTTAATAAATATATTTCTGGTTTTAATGCCAGGTCTATATCCGTAATTTCATATATAATTTTACAAATCTTACCCCAATATTTATACACTTTTCTACACTTCCACTACATATGATAATAAGTACCCACATTATTTTTACATTTCCAACAATTTCTTCTTGATGATGGAAAACATCTTGCTGTATAATCAGGAGATCAGTGCCATCTATGAAATACTTTATATATATTCTCTTTATATGAGGTAGATCTCATAAATTTTGCAGCTTTCCAGTTTCCCCCCCAGAGATCTAAATCAGCATTATAACCCATATCATCATTGCCGTTTTAACTATTTCATACTGCATATACTCTCCTAGTAAGAAATCATATATTTTTCTAATCATTTTTTCATTTGTGGACAACCAAAATTTATCCAGTTCATTTTTTTGCTTAAAAAAACCAATTTTGCTATCTTTGATAAATCTGGATATTAATTGTGTAGCTTCCCACCATGTAAGGTAAATATTTTGTAAATTTAGATTTTCTTCTTCTTTTAATTTATATGTTTGATCTAGGAGATCTTCATAACATACTCTTTTTTCCTTATTAATTAAAGTGGGTTTTATAAAAGCTTCCAAAGGGGATACCCAACTTGGGGTTTTGCTATAATAGCATTTTTTAATTTCATTCCATATTTTTATTATGACACCTTTTATGGTGTGGCAATGAAAGTTCGAATGTACTCTGTCTTTTCCATATCAAATGTAGGCATACCATCCCATACTCAAATCATGACCTTCCAGTTTCAAATTTCTAATATCTTCTAGGGTTATCCAATTTTTTATCCAACCCATACATGCCACCTTGTAATATAGAGTCCAATTAGGTAGTCCAAACCCTCCTCTTTGTTTTTTTGTCTTGCATAACCTTCCATCTAATCTTTGGTTTCTTTGGGTGCCAAATAAATTGTATGATAATCTTATCTAGGTCATTAAAGTATTGCATTTTTTAATATTGGTAGATTCTATGCTAGAAAGAGTATTCTTGGTAATACATTCATTTTTATTGTTGCTATCCTTCCCATGAAAGATAGTTGGAGAACTTTCCATTTTTTAAGGTCCTCCTTTATGTTTTGCAAGAGTTTAGAGTAATTGTCTTCTAACAGGGAGCTATTTCTATTTGTCATCACAATACCATGATACTTAACTGTGACTTCCATTGAAGAGATTTCTTGTATTTTTTGTATTTGTCTTCGGTCACAATTTTTGGTAAGGATTTTTTTCTTTTTAAGGTTGATTTTAAGTCCTGCCACTTGACCATATTCTTGTATTGTTCTAATTAAATTTGTAATAGATGTTATCGAATCTTCCAAAATAAAAACTAGGTAATCAGCAAAGGCTTGAAGTTTAAATTCCTCTTCTTTTATTTTTGTATAGAAAAAGGCTTTTCTAAAATCCTCCCTGCTTGAGCCAAATGGCCTTAGCTGGTAACATTACCGTGTGATTCCTGTCACCTGTGCAAATGGCTTGCCAGATGGCCAGGCTGCATCTCCATATACAAGACACTTTGACACCTCTGCCAAGAGACAGTGACTTGCCGGCACCTTCCCAAGCATGGGCCGAAATATGCCTAGTACATTAGTGCATCAAATGTATTCCCTGACATGACACATGGTCAATAGAAGAGGCTGGAGTGG
The DNA here is from genome assembly GCF_001447785.1 of Gekko japonicus. NCBI lineage: Eukaryota > Metazoa > Chordata > Lepidosauria > Squamata > Gekkonidae > Gekko > Gekko japonicus. The sequence continues at coordinate 60,920 of NW_015168708.1, forward strand.
GATTCCCAACTCCTAGCCAATCAAAACATACCTTGCCTGACAATGCATGGTAACAAGAGATTGGAATGCCTTCCCACTCTCTCACTATTGGGTAAATGGCCATACCTGGTGGTGACGGAGGGGGGGTATATCTGCAGTGATCCATATGGGAAACAGAGGAGAGTTAAGTGAGTTTTCTCTCTGGAAACAAAAGTTCTTTTGGATTGACTGTTTGATGATAACATGGAGTGAGACTGTTAGGCAGCCAAGCTGGACTTAGCTGCCCGCAGCACCATGGGGTTCCTTTTCAAGATCCCCTGGTGAGACCTTGGACTATTTCATCAGATACCTCTAAATGCCTGGTAACTATGAACTACCTCTATCGTATAGCTAGAGCTGAACAAGCTATAGATATCTTTTGTTTCTTATCTTTTGCTAGTCTGATGTTATATGCATGCTTGTGCACTGAATAAAGATAATATATAATCAATATTATCTGGACCTGTTTTCTCTGTTGCAACCTGATCTCTAAGACTGAATCTTGTGTCTAAAGCCATTCGACTAAGGAGGCTACCACTGTGGTTCTTAATTGTTTGCAGCCCTGGTGCAGAGTTGGTAAAGTGGGTCAGTCCTAGAAAGCAAGAAGGAGTTTGGGATCTCTGCTCCTGAGCTTTGGACGGGACTGATTAAAGAGAAAAGAGAGATCCTGGTGGCAGACTACCGGTAAAGCCTGGAGAGTGTACAGACATTCTCCTGGCGTTTGTTTAATGTTTCCTGAACGCTTGGTTTCTCTCCCCATCCCTGGACTGGAATGAGGGAGAGAAACCTTGACAATTTTCAATCCTCTTATTTGTTTATTCTCTCTTATTAAGTCGTTCAATGTTTCTAGCGCAAAGATGAATAATAACAGGGAGAGCGGGCATCCTTGTCTTGTTCCTTTTTGTATTTCTATACTCTGTGTTATATCTCCATTAATTATAACTTTTGCATTTTTTCTTTTGTAGACTGCCTTAATTATTGTAAGAAAGGATTTCCCGCGGTCCCATAATGCTAATTTTTGATGTAAAAATTCCCAGTTCACATTATCGAACACTTTTTCTGCATCAAGGAAGATTAACACCATTTGCTTGTCTGAGTGTATCTCATAATACTCTAAAACATTAATTACTGTTCTTATGTTACTTCTAAGCTGACGCTTTGGGAGAAATCCTGCCTGGTCTTGGTGGACAAATTGCACCAGGACTTTTTAAAATCTGGCTGCTAATATATTGGCAAAATATTTATATTCAACATTTAATAAGAAATCGGCTGTAAATTTTAATCTCTTTGGTATCTCTTTCTGTTTTATGGATTAGTGTTATAAATGCTTGATTCCACGTTTCTGGCTGCTTCTGTTATATTTTGAAATACCTCTTTTAATAGTAATATTAATTGTTCTTCGAATTTTTGATACATTTCTGATGGCAATCCATCCGGTCCTGGTACTTTTTTTTTTGGAAAGCTTTTTAATTGCCTCTGTAATCTCACAGTAATTGGATCATTTAATATTTTCTTCTGGTTTTCATTGAACTTCTTTGTATTCCATCTTTGTAAATATTCTTTGGTCATTTGTTCTTCTCCATCTTTTTGGTATAATGTTTTATATAAGTTTTCCACAATTCCTTTCATATCTAGTAGATTATGTTTTTCTATACCGTTTTCATTTTTTAGAGCCGTGATTAGTCTTTTGTCTTTTTCTTTTCTTAATTTGTATGCCAACCATCTTGTTGGCTTATTCGAGTGATCAGAGTAGTATTGTTTTGTGTTTTCTGTTTTTCTCGCTATTTCCTGTGTCATTAATAAGTTCATTTGATGGTGTAGAAGCTTTAACCTAGATTTTATTTCATCTGATTCATCTCCTTTTTTCATTTCAATGTCCTCTTTTTGTATTTGCTTCCCCAATTTTTCATATTGTTTTCTTCTCTTTTTTTCCTCCAAGCTTCTTGATTTATGAACCATCCTTTTATAAATGCCTTGAACACTTCCCATACTATTTCTATTAAGACTTCCGGTTGTATATTTCTTTTAAAGAATTCTTGGATTTCGATCTTAGTTTTTTCTATAAATTCTTTATTACCTGGTATGCCCGCATCCGGTTGTATATTTCTTTTAAAGAAGTTTTGGATTTCGATCTTAGTTTTTTCTATAAATGCTTTATTACCTAGTATGCCCGCATCCAAGGTCCATCTTGTTTTTCTTGGCATTTCTTGGTAAGTTATCATGAGTGGGTTGTGGTTGGCAAATGTATTGGGAAGTATTTCAGCTTCTAATAAGTCTTTCATCATTGTAGTGGAGGTCCTTACCATATCTATTCTTGACCAAGATGTATGTCTTGCAGAATAAAAGGTATTGTTTTTTGTTTCAATATTTCTAGTTCTCCATGCATCAATTAGGTTGAATTCCTCCGCCAACTTGAAAAAACTTTTTGGGAGAACATTTTCTGTTTTTTTCCTCTTTAGCTGCTTATTCCTATCTATCTTTGGGTCGAGTATTGCATTGTAATCAACTATAAAACATAGTTCATCAAATGTCTGAATCTTTAATATATTCTGTAAAGACTTTAAAAAAATCTTGGTTTTGATTAAGTGCATAAATATTCATTATTAAGGATTTTTTGTTTTGCCTCCTAATATTGACCACTACAATTCTTCCATCCTTAGATGTGTATATTAGCTCTGAGTTTAAATAATCTTTCACATAAATAACTACTCCCCTCTTCTTTTGACGTCCGCTGCCACAAACTGTTTTCTTAATTTTTTATATTCTAAACATTTCATGTCCTCATTTTTTATGTGTGTCTCTTATAAACATGTTATGTCTGGTTGTAGTTTGGAAGTTTGATAGAAGGTTCTTTTTCTTTTTTGAGGACTATTAAGCCCATTCACATTGGCTGAGAATATTTTAAGTTTCTTAAAGTTCACCATTTTTATTCTTGTCTTTAGTTGCTCTTTCCTTGTTCCTGTACTGGAATCTTGTAGTTATTTGATATTTTTCTGGTTTCTTTCTTTCCTTTTTTCCAGTACTCTTTAAGTTTTTCTCTTTTTCTTGTTCAAAATTCTCTTCTTCTGATTCATTCTCTTCATCTTCTGTCCATCCTAAATCTTTACCGTGTCTTATATCTTACATACTGAATTTATTTTCTGTCTCCTTCCCTGATAATTGAAAAGAATGCCTTCTGGGATCAGCCATCTATAAATAATATTGTCTGTTCTTAGGAGGCTCATCAGTAAATTATAATTTTGTCTTTTCTCTCTGGCCCTCCATGGCACCACTTTTAGGCCTTATTTCTGCATCTTGTATTAGCATCTGAGTTTCATTTGCTGCTTTTAATATATTGTCATGCATTTCCCTTCTTATAAATTTTATGTGTACCTCTCTAGGCATCTTTGTTCTTTTTGCATCGAGTGTTGAGCATCCTGTTAAGCCTCCTGATTCGGAACATACTGAAAATGAATCAAAAGAGCCACCGCTCAACTTCGGTATTAAGCAGAGCACCTTGCTAGTACTCTCTCTATGGGAGTGTACTATATTGGTGGTCAGAAAAAGAAAATAGAGGCCATAGGAACAGTCTGGCTGCGTGGAGCTCCTCCACACATGTCTTTAGTCATTGAGACTGGAACCTGATATTGCCATTGTTGTGAGGTCAATATTAGACAGGAGACTGGAGGAAGGGTGGGATAAAGAGGGGATTGACAGACAACATGTGAGCAGCAGAGTCCATTGGGAGGGAAGAGGAGTTTACAGGGAAAAAAATAGCACCAACTGATGTGACCAAGAAAACAGATTTTCCCAAACTAAAACATCATAAATTATAGCCTGAACATGAACCTATATTGTAATGCATTAAGTGATGTAGCAGTGGTGACAAAACCTCTAGTGGTATTTAGTTGAACTTCCTGGACAGACAGATATATTTTGGGTTGCCACTGGCCAAACTGGTCTGACTTTAGAGAGCTGGGGAAAGCAGCAAGGCTTGAGGAAGGGGATGTAGATCCATGGTTATAGAAAAGAAGGGGGCTAGGACCTGAGAAAGCAAAGCAGTCCAACTGAAGCATGACATAGAAAGCTGTACATAGTTGAGAAGAATTAGAAAGGAATGGAGATGCACATTTGGTGTGAAGTACATTTTAGAAATTATAGAAACAGCATAGAAGTTTCATAGGTGGTGTTAGCTACAATGCTATTGAAAGGTCTGTGTGATATAATAGGGGAGGCAGTCCACAGAAATTACACTTTCAGACATTCTCTCTCTCTCTCTCTCTCTCTCTCTCTCTCATATACTTTAACTGTTTATCCCGTTCCTTTAACAATTCCTCATCAGTCTAACAGAGACATCCTACTGAGGTCTATCCAAGGGGGCTTACTCCCAGGGAAGTGTCCTCAGGATTGAACTATAAAGAGCTCTATTCAAATCCTTAACCACTGAGCTTGCTAATATTTTCTCCTCTTTCAGTTCCTTAGATCAATTTGCCCAATCCCTCATCAGACTCAAATCTTATTGGCTCTAGCAAATATGAGTAAATTATTATTACACTTCTATCACATGGCTCTTTCCTAATGATTGTGGCTCCCAAGAACAGTTTGAAGATGATTGCCTGGGAAGCACCCACACAGCACCATGTCATGGACCCAGATGGCTCAGGTTAGCCTGATCTCATCAGATTTTGGAAGCTAAGCAGGGTCAGCTCTGACTAGTATTTGGATGGGAGACCGCCAAGGAATACCAGGGACATGATGCAGAGTCAGGCAATGGCAAATCATCCTTGAATGTCTCTTGCCTTGAAAACCCTACAGGGTTACCATGAAAGCTCAGTAGCACCTTTAAGACTAACAAACTGTATTGTAGCATAATTATAACTGTAGCACAAGGGTTTTCAGAAAGCCACACACTCTTTTCCAATCTCACTTCAGTGCTAGTTCCTGTCCTCAAATTCACAGAGAAACCCAAACACTCATTTTTGGTAGAATGACACCCCTACCCATTTCCACCTGACTGTTGTGCATCCTATATGAAGCAGGGTGACTTGGCAAATGCAAGCCAATGCCAGTGGTTTGCATGCACCAAGTCACTCAGCAGAACCAGAGCTTCCATTTTCAGCACTGGAGCTAGGGATGCCAGCCTCCAGGTGGGACCTGGGTATCCCTGGAATTACAGCTCATTTCCAGTCTAAAGAGATCAGTTTCCCTGGAAAAAAACTGATGTTCTGGAGGGTGGACTCTATGGCATTGTGCCCCACTGAGGTCCCTATCCTCTCCAGACTCCATTCCCAAATCTCCAGGAGTTTCATAACCTGGTTTGGGCAACCCCTCCCCTCATCCCGCAGAGGTGGCCAGGAGGAACCTGGCAACCCTAACTAGGGCTATTTTAGCAAGGAATGGAGGGAGAGGAGTGCCATTTCACAAGGGTTTAAAGAAAACTGTATTTTGAGTAGAGTTCCTGAGCTGAGAAGAAGTCTAAATTAAAAAAATCTCAAACATAGGGTGGGACAGTCAAGTATTTTATAACAAGGAATTTATACACGCTATTTTAGGACAACTCAGTCACTGAGGGGAACTGAAGATTTGATGGGGAAAATCTGCTAGACAGGGAGATACAGGGGTTCATCATAACAGGTTAATACAAATCACAGTCATAGAATTATAGAGTTGGAAGGGACCTCCAGGGTAATTTAATCCAACCCCCTGCACAATGCAGGAAATACAAAAATACCTCCCCCTCCACACCCTCAGTGACCGCTGTTACATACTACAGATCCACCCCATAGATCTATACAGGGGCATTACAATCTCAGCTGTTTCATTCTCAGTCCCTTTCCTTATCTTCCCTACCTTAAGAGTTTGACTTTTTTTTCAATGCTGCAGCACACTGAGTTAGAACATAAGAGAAGACATGTTGGGTCAGGCCAGTGGCCCATCTAGTCCAACACTCTGTGTCACACAGTGGCCAGAACCCAGGTGCCATCAGGAGGTCCCCCAGCAGGGCCAGAACTCCAGAAGCCCTCCCAGTGTTGCCCCCCAAGCACCAAGAATACAGAGCATCATCCTGGAGGAAATGACTACTTTGGAGAGCAGACTCCCTTGCATTAGACTCCCCCCCCATCTCTGCACCTGACTGGGCTCAGAAATCTGGAGGAGGATGAGGAAATGGGCTGGCTGGGTGGGAGAGACTATTATTATGGGATCCTTCTCTCCTAAGGAATGTCCATCCCCTCTTCTAGCTCTCCCTCTTGGAGTTTTCCCCATCACTACAGCTCCAAAGCCTCAACCCAGCCTCAAAGTCCCCTTGGGAAGGATGCAGCAGCACCTCTGCACACTGCACCTTACTGGGTGCTTGACAGCATCCTTCAGACTAGATGTACTAAAAGGAATGACAGGATTGCCCATTGGAAACAATGGGAGAGACTTGAAGGTCCACTGGAAATAATGGGAACCAGGAATGTCAATTGACATTGAAATACATTACAGCACAAGAAGAGTTGCAAAGAAAATATGGAATGGATTTTCTATTAAGATCTCTGGAATGACACCCCCCAGAGTGTAATGACAGCCCCTGGGAGTAGCAGAAGCATTCTGGAACTGGATTGACAGGCCCCAGAGTGGAATGACAGTCCCAGGGGATAGCAAATGTTTTCTGAAACTGAAATGACAGCCCCCAGAGTACAATAGTAACCCCTGGGAGTTGAAGAAGTGTTTTGGGACTGGGAGTTGAAAATGTGTTCTGGAACAGGAATGACAGGCCCTGTCAGTCCAGTCCCAGCACAGGGGATGTTGTCAGTACCAGAACACTCCTGTTACTCCCAGGGGCTGTCATTCCTGTTCTAGAACATATCTACTACACCCAGGGGCTAACATTCCACTCTGGGAGCTGTCATTCCAGAGACCTTAACAGAAAATCCATGCTGCATTTTCTTTGCAACTCTTCTTGTGCTGTAATGTATTTCAAAGGTGTCCATGCAAGTCAGTCGGCATTCTTAGCTCCCGTTATTTCCAACGGGCCTTCAAGCCTCTCCCATTGTTTCCAATGGGCAATCCTGTCCTTCCTTTTAGTACATCCCCCTTCAGACTGCTCAGCAGAGGGCACTTCCCCTTCCCTTTTCTCCTCTTACCCCAGCATGGGATGCTGCATGGGAGAGACCACTCCCCATGGCCATGCTGGTCTGAACTGGGTGGGAATTGGTGGAGAAGGGGGAAGTGCACCGCAGCAGCATTCAACCAGTGACAAATACCTTGAATAAGCTTTTGTTGGTCTTAAAGGTGCTCCTGGACTCTAAAGTTGTTCTCAGCTTAGAGGGAATGCTGCTGGCAATTCTACTTCTCAAGGCTGTTTCTGAGGTGTTCAAGCATTCTGGTTGGCCAGGGATGCAGCTGCTGGGCTGGGAGGAAGAAGAGCCTTTGCTGTTTGCAACCATCCAGGCAGGAGCAGAAAGGTAGCCCTTCAAGGATCGAGGACAGCCAGCCCATCCTCTTCTCATCAGGTGCACCCGGCTCTGCCGCATGTGGGAACCATGGGACCATGCGCTCCCAGCATGCTACTCAGTCCCCGCAAAATGTGTGGATGACAAAGTCTGGCATCCTCTGAAGCAGCAGCCCCCTGTTGCTCTCCCTACCTCCCTCTGCCAACAGAGGGGGCCAGGAGGAGGCAGCAGCGCTGAGCTGGCTGGATGAGCACAGCCAGGGCAACTGCCCCCAAACTGGTTAAAAAAAGTTTTTTAAAAAGTAAAAAAAAAACCCTTACGCTTACTACGCAGGAAGTGGGATGTGGGGGGGTTGCAAGCATTGTAAGCCCCAGGGGAGGCTAAGTCCCTCCTTGGAAATTTAGGGGATGGCCCCGACCCCCAAGCCCCCACGAACTCAAATATTTATGGCCTTCTAGAGCCAGTGGAGCATCGCCAGTGCAATCAAATGGGTGAGGGACCTGGGTGCAGACAAGTTTTCCTGGCGCCCACGTGTTGTGTCAGCTCAGAGGGGATTTCCCTTATATATAAAGAGAGAAAGAAGTTGAGAGAGCTGGCATGTAAGCTTGCTTATTAGTCACTCCTTGAGCGGCAAATCAGGTGGAAAGCCTTTAAATTCTGGCTCCCCCTAATCCTTGCAACTATGAAGGAACCTGCTAAAGAAACCATTATAAATGGCCATCTAAGTAGCTTTCTAAAATGGCCACCCAACTCACCTCACTAAACAAGATGCAATAACTCAAATTTATTTTATTTATTTATTTATTTATTCAAATTCAAATGTCAATGTCTGTATCCACCTAAAATGGCCACTGCTGCCCAACCTAAAACGGCCACCTGCTTAACTCCTCTAAAATGGCTGTCCATGTCCCACTAAACTTAAAATGGCTGCCCTGAAGGATTAGCCTCAAACCTTATAATTGGATGGGGGGGGGAGACAGCCATACCCTGCTGCTGTCCCACAATCATGCTAGGCAGGGCCTGGAGACCCCCCACAGATCCACACACCCCTCCCACATGAGGGAGCCACCTACAGAAGGAGTGTGTGGGGGGTTAAAATTTTTTTATTATTATTATTGGGGGGGCAGCAGCCTTACCAACTGCTGCCACCTAGCCAATTAATAGGCAACTGGGCTAGGCCTGAAGGGAAAAAAGTCCTCCTGCCCTCTGCGGCCTGCTGTTATACACAGTGGCTGCAGCCCTAGACTCCTGCCGCCGCTGCGGCACCCCATCCCAGTCGCAGCTGTGACCAATGCCCCCAGCATTCATCACAGCCCCCTGTCTAGGCCACCGCCACGGCCCCCTATCTAGGCTGTGCCAGGTACCACCACGGCCCGTCATTTCTGGGCACCACCATGGTCTGACATTCCTGGCTGCTGCGGCTCGAAGTTCCTGGCCACCACTGCAACCCACCGAGTCCAGGCATCACTGTGGCCCACTGAGCTAAGGCACCACTATGGCCCAATGCTCCTGGCCGCCACTGCAGCCCAACGACTCTCGGTGCCACTACGGCTGGATGCTCCTTGCTGCTGCAGCCTGACATTCCTGGCTGCTGCTCACTGAGTCCAGGCGCCGCCACAGCCCGCTGAGTCCAGGTGCCACTGTGGCCCGACACTCCTGGCTGCCATGGCCCAACATTCCTGACTGCCGCGGTCCACCGAGTCCAGGCACCAACACGGCCCACTGAGTCCAGGTGCTGCCATAGCCCAATGAGTCCAGGTGCCGCTGCAGCCCAATGCTCCTCACTGCCATGGTCCACCGAGTCCGGGCACTGTCATGGCCCGATGGTCCCGGCCACCTCCAAGGCCCGACGATCCTGTCCAAGGTAGGCCTAACTCTCCTCATGCTCAGAGGTATTCCTGCCAGCCGAGCACGAGGCAACGACTGCCTAACTGAAGATGGGGCCAGCTGTTAAAACAGCGCTGGCCCCGCCCCCTAGAGACCTGGCTCCAAACGCAGCCATACTCTTGCTTCTTTTCATCAGAGGCAAATGCGGCTCCCCGCAGGACGTCATTGCCATCTGTGGGGGAGCTGGATTCTGTTAGTCAGGGCTACTTTGTTGCTTCTTATCTGGTGTCTGAAGAAAGAAACACAGTTTGGCCCAGTGATAGAGGAACTGAGCCCTTGTTCGCATTACACTGAAGGCACATACATCCTGCATGTACATGCAACCCTCTTTTTATAAGAAAAAGCCAATGTGTGTACACTTTACAAATGAAACTGGGGACCAGTGCTTGGGTAAATGTGCGGTTTATATCTAGTGATGCTATTAGGAGGAGAGTTTCTTTTTCTGAAATTCACATTTTTTAATAGCCATTGATTCTTCTTATTCTCTTTTTTGTCTTTTAAATGAGCTATTTCTTTTTCATTTCTCTTTGATTTCTCTTTTAAGAGAAATCAATGCACCTTCTTGTAATTTATGCTCTTGCTGTTGTTTTATACAAGACTGGTGCTCTAATAGGATAGGTGGGGTTGGGAAGACTTTGCCTGCCTAAGAGCACCACACAGTGAAATTCTGAAATTTTGCAGAACCTCCCTTCCTGCTCCTCCTCTCTTCAAATTTCCATTTGATCAAAACAGAATTGATTAGAAATTGACTCCAGAATCCTAAAAAAAGAGGGAAAACATGGATTACTGGATTTCAGAGAGAAATTGGTTAAAGAGGAATTGAGAGGTGTTCTCTTAACCCTTTTTATACAGCATATTCAGCTGTACATGCACAGAATATAACATGAGAATGACTCAGTGCATGTATAAAGAAAAACCAAGTGTACACTGTACACAGATTGTACATGTGTTCCCTGAAATTTGTGAATAGGGCTAGTCAGGGCTTATCATCTACTGAGAACCTCGCTGGACATTATGCTTTGGTTAATGGCTGCTTCTTAGGACTGGATTTATATTGTTTCTTCAGGCCTTTTTCCAAAATGCTGCAGTTTTGAGGATTAGAAAGTCAGGTAATCAATTCTTCCATTCAAGCTAGCTCTGTATGTTTTTGTCGGGATACTGAAGTAGGCTGGGTCAACAGTCTAAACAAGGTATAGCTTTTGGCAAGTTTTCACACATTTGTTCCTGCGGTTTTTAAACCACAGGGTGTGCTTACGTCTAATTTGACCTTAATCAAGATATTAATTACTGGATTGGGTTAGGCCCTGCTTCAGCCTCCTAATGTTTTAGAAATTCTTAATATGTGTCTGTATTCAGGCAACAGAAACAGTTCAGTAGAAACTTTAATTTCAGCTCAGACTAGCATGGTTCTCTTTGTTCAAAGAAAGGGGAGGAAATCAGGCATGATGTTTCTTATTTAATGTGAAAAGCCTTGTACTGAAACATCCTTACAAATAAAAGTGTGCAGATGCTAATCCACTATGGCTGAAGTCAAAACAAATATCTATTCTGAGTCATGCATATAAGATGGTAAGTGTAGATTTACTTTTTTTAAAAAAATCTCTTGCTGTTTGCTACCAGCTTGCCTTAACACTGTGATTGTGTGACATCTGAAACATTTGTAGGATATAATTTTCCTTGGTACTTTTCCACTTGTAAATTACAGTAACAACCAAAAGAAGCAGATTTTGTTTTCATATGTTTAAGAGGCCTTGCTTCTTTCCTAACAAGATGTGTTCTGTGCTTGTTTTATTGGAATCTACTTGTTCTCATGAAGAATCCAATGCTTTAAAAATGGTTACTTCAGTTTTTTTTTTTGCAACTTTGCAGTGGGAAGAACAGCCTGTACTTGTTAGCATTTCTGAAGATTAACATACAGGTCAAGATTTTATAAATGGTTCGAAGAATACAATAAATGAACAATTAAGACTTATAATTTCACTTGGAGACATTTTAGTATTTAGTTTTAAATATAATCCAGAACATCTAGATACAAATATATGGTGATAAAAACCGATTAATACATATTTTTACAATGTAGGAAGTATTGTAACAGATACAATTAGAAGGTACCTGTAACCCTCAATCTATATGTTTTTATGTTTGTTTGTGTTTGTTTTATATTAAAAATAAAAAAAAAATAAAAACATACAGGCAGAGTGGGCATCAAAGTGAAAAATCTCTTACAAATGTTTAAAGTTGGGAAAGTGGCTTTTACTTTGTTTTTAGGGGCTGGGGGATGTGACTTTTTTTTAATTTGCATATCAGTTTTGGACATAGTTTATTTAATGTAGCCAAATCAATTAGAAAAACAAAACTTTCAATTTCCTGACTCATTCAAGAACTCAGCAGTTCCTGCCTCCATGGACTTTAATGTTGGAGGGCTCTATGGATCCCTTTGGCTGTCATGATAAGCTATAGCTTGTTTAAACCACAATCTAAAGTCTGTGCATAATGCTTTCCCTTTCTCTGCCTCTTAGCAGGAAAAATATTTTTTTCAATTTATTTAGGATATTTTTAGCCCATCCCTTTCTCTAAAGAGCTCAGAGTGGCACACCTGGTTTTCCCCTTCCCTCCTTCACTGTATCCTCACAACAACCGGGGGGGGGGGGGGAAGAGATTGGAAAGAATTATCAGCCCATCACTCAGGAAGAACTTAATCTAGATGTTACCAGAGCATGTACCACAGTGGCAAGATCTTTCCAGCCCAGGAAGGGCTGCAGATGGCTCACCAAAGGCACCTATGGTCACAGCTGCTACCTGTTTATCCAACAGGAGGCCTGGGTCCAGCAGTATCCCCAAGCTATGAACCTACTCCTGTTGGGGAGTGCAACCCCACCCAGAATAAGACACCCCAATTCTTGGGTAAGACTTCAGGAAGCTTCATAGCAGAATAGGGATTTGAACAAAAAAGTCTTCACTTGCTGGCAGAAAATAATGATAAAAGGAGACAATTCTCCCTGGGGATGGGGTTCCTCCACCCTGTGGAGTCTTGGTATCCCTGTAAATGTAAACCCCAGCAAGGAGTGATCTCTCCATGACAAGGAGACCATTTTCACTCCCAGCCTCACCTTTAGATTGCCTTCTTCCTGCCAAGAGTAGAACACCAGATCAAGAGTGTGACCTCAACAGTGTCGGGGGCCTGTTATTACCTGTATTTGCCTCAGTTGTGTGTTCTTTCTGAATAAATGTTCATGTTGTTTGCTGTTAAAAAGTAAACAATTTCTTGCCTGTCAGTTTACCTCAGTTATCAAAGCTTTGATGGGTTTATAAGTGGAACTAGGTTCTATCCCTGTGAACTGGTTTAGATGTCTTGTTGGGAAGGGAACTCTGGTGTAATGGGGTAGACAGAAACGTGTATAATGTAAGGCAAAAAATGAGGAAAAATCCTCCAGGAAATCTGTCACACCCTAGTTTATATTTCTGGTTTATTGCTGGCGAACAAACCCCAGTTTGTTGGATTGAGAATAAATTCCAGGTTGTTGGATTCAGACACTGTAACTACCTATGTTTGGCTACTGTACCTGGCAATCTATCAGGAGCATTTGAAGAGCAGGGACAATTTCTTTGGTGTTGTGCCCATATGTGATGTCATTTCCATTGTAAAGCAGAAGTTGGTGTCATCATGTTCGATGGTACTCTAGGATTCACACATAATTCTATGGTTAAACCAATTTTGTTCTAGAAGTGACACTGCACATCCACAAATGCCAAAGAGCCCTCCCTCCCCATGGTCTGTCAAGCAGTGGTGACGAGTGGGGGCCCCCCTGGGCTCTAACCAAAGAGACCTGACCCCCTGTAATTAACAGGGCTCTGCTCAAACCATAATGTATCATTCCGCATCTGACTGTATCACAGCACCTGAATGCCGGTTTTCTGTAAGCCATAGGAGGCTGATCAGGGCATTTATCTGGTTTGTCCTCAAACACTAAGCAAGTTGCTGCATGAATAATGGATAGCTTTGAGCAAGTTGGTATTGCAGTAAAATTAAGTCTTTATTTCAAGAAATCTTTCTTGATCAGTGAAAATAAAGCACACAGAAACACTAACTGCTTGATCTCCAAAGTTACTACAGTACTGGTGTAGTGGCATATGAATTAGTTCAATGTAACTTCTTTCCTTTGTTCAAATGAGGCAATGTGGCAAGTTGCCAAAGGCCATTCATGGAGTCCTGGGCTAAGCAGGGCTGTTGAACCAGACTGCCCTGAGACTAGTCCAGCATTTCTTCCTGCCCCGGGCCAACTCTTTGTACAAACAGCATATTAAACCACTTTTGTTAATTCCAGCCATTGTTAGCACACATTTGACCTAGAAATACAGGGTATTGATTCTTACAGTTTTTGAGGAGAGGGAGGGGGAAGAAAAGAAAAAAAGTGTGGCAGTTTAGCTGCATGTTCTTTGTAGTCACTAAGGAAAGCTTTGCTATTAAGCAGCAGGACATGCACTTTACCAGAATAATGGGCGTCTTCTAAGTAGCTGTAATTTATTTGCTCTGTATTTGAAGCAAATTGTTTCTTTACTTTCTAAATGTTAAAATATACTATCATCTGAGTGGCAGAACTGGAATTGGCTCATTGGCATGTGCAGTCAAAAAAGAGCTAAATTGCTTAAGAAAAGTATACTTTTTAAATGAGATGTAACTGTGTGACGGAGGCTGAAAATTTACCCTCCACTTTAATTGTCCAGAATTCTTTATAGACCTTCTTGTTCATGTTATATATCAATCTGGTTTTCTACCAAAAAGACAATTGAGAAATAATTTGAGAAATATTTTAAATGTTTTAGAATTTTTTGAAGCTCACCCAGGAAAACAAATGGCTCTTTTATTTCTTGATGCAGAAAAGGCCTTCGACAATTTAAATTGGACTTTTATGTTGGAACAATTGTTAGAGTGGAACTGTGGAGAATATTTCAACACTATGGTGAAAGCAATCTATACAACACACTCAGCAAGAAGTAAATTGTGATCTTACGCAAAATATTAAAATTGATAAAGGAACAAGACAAGAGTGTCCCTTATCCCTGCTTTTATTCATATTTGCATTGGAAACACTAAATAACATGATTAGACAAGATGGAGAAATTAAGGGACTTAGACTTAAAAGAGAGGAATTTAAACTACAAGCATTTGCAGATGATTTGGTTTTTATATTGGAAGAACCTCAAACTTCAATCATTCAACTTCTCCAAGTAATAGAAAACTATGGTCAGCATGCGGGGTTGAAAATAAACTTCAAAAAAAAAACAAAATTGATGTTAAAAAATTGTACTCCAGAAGCAAAATATACAAAATATTTCAGGAATAGAGGGGAAAAAAATCAAATATTTAGGTATAACTTTAACCAACAGATGTAGTTCATTGTATAAAGACAACTACATGAAATTCTTGTCGGAACTCCGAAAGGACCTTACAAACTGGAAGCATTTACAACTATCATTCATGGGAAGAATAGCAACTATAAAAATGAACATCTTACCAAGACTAATCTTTCTATTTCAGACAATTCCAATAATAAAAAACTATTTTAAATAATTAGAAAAGCTGATAAGCCAATTTATATGGGAAGGCAAAAAACCAAGAATTAAATTAAAACTATTACAAGATGTAAAAGAAAGAGGAGGATTTGCACTACCAGACTGGCAGTTGTATTATAAAGTTGCTGCTCTTACATGGGTGAAGGATTACATGGGTGAATGGATTACATTGGAATATATGAGACTTTTGAAACTAGTAGGTCATGAGTTAAAAATGGGTTTGCATGCTTTTGTTTGGTACAGGAAAAGTAACAAACATAAATACTTTAAATAACACATACTTAGAGCAGAACTGTTTAAGATTTGGGAACAAATGCAAAAACAATACTACAATAAGACACCAAAATGGATATCTCCACTAGAAGCATGATATTTTCCAAAGAATATTTGTGGAGATATCAAGACTTGCTAGATGATCAAAACAACTTAATCCAGCAAGAAAGCCTAAAGGAAAAATGCATCAATTTGAATTGGTGGGCAAGAGGGCAACTTAACTCCAGATATGCAAAAGATACAAGGATGGGGTTTTACAATGTACCTGTGGAATTAGATAAAATGATATGGTCTACTGAAGGGAGGCATATAAAACTATTCTATGGGGTTTTGTTGGGAATGAAAATGAAGGACGAGGTGGTAAAAGATGCAAGGATTAAATGGGCTCAAAATATAGGCCATAATATACCACTATAACAATGGGATAAGATCTGGAAAGTTAATATAAAGCTTACTAAAATTGTGTCATATAAAGAAAATCTGTATAAAATGTTTTATAGATGGCACGGCACCCAAGAACTTAGCTAAATGGTACCCAAATATGTCTAATGTATGTTGGAAATGTAAACTAAAAACTGGCTCCTTTTACCATATGTGGTGGACATATGACATTGTGAAAAAATACTGGATATGGATACATGAGATATTACACAAAAATGCTTGACACAAATGTACCATTCATACCAGAACTGTTTTTATTGAATGTTATACCGCAAAACTTTAATTTACATGATGTACATATGATAGTTTATGTTGTTACTACAGCTAGAATATTATATGCAAATACTGGGGGGGGGAGACTCCAATGAAGGAAGAACTATTTTTTAGACTTTGGGATGCAGCAGAAATGGATAAATTAACTTTACAATTGCAAGGAAAATTAGAAAATGGGCGAGATTTTACAAATGCCCCATGTGTGCACAAAAGTCTGAAATCAAAAAACAAACAAACAAAAAACCTTGGGGCTAAAACATCCCCAAACCATAGAAGTGAGGCTTGAGTCTTTAAGAAACAAATGCCCACTGCAGTGACCATTGTGGGCATTGCTGGCAACCACAACAGTGTTTCTAGCTTTTGAGCCTGGATCTCCGTCAGTAAAAGGCAGGGGGGAGGGCTATTTTGGCCCAGCAGCAAGCACCAACAACTTACCCAAGCCTGTCTGCTTGCTACTTGTTACCCTGCACGGAGCTTATAATGCCTTTATGGACTTATGACAATAACTGGACTGTACAATAAGTGTGCCAAGGGAAATAGAATGTACGGTGACCACAAGCTGATGCCAACTGCTTGGACTGGGAACACGTGCCCAGATGAGGGAAGCCTCCTCCTGAAGCTTTATGACAGACCAAGAGTGGATCCATGGGTTACCTGCTACCTCTCACCTGCAATGCAGCAGAGATGAGCCAAGTGACTTGGCCTCAAACAGCACACAGAAACCAGTAAAAGAATGCTGTAGAGGAATGCCATGGCATGCAAGGGAAACCTGAACAAAGACTCCATGAACAGAAACCCCTGTCAGCAAGCAGGCACATCTTCCCCCTCCCACCTTCACCAGATACTGCACATATGCTGCCCAGTATAACAAAAGAACAGCTTGCATAAAGGGATTAGCCGACTGGCACTTACTTGCCAAGCCCATCACCCAGAGCGATCACTGGGCCATCAAGACTAACAACCCTGGCCGCTTCTGCTATTGTCTTCTAAAGGTGCCACAGTCAGTAGTAATGGAATCAATATTGTCCAACCATTAAGCCCCCATCCTCCTGAAACCAGTTTTTGATTAAGCAACTTCCTGGGAATGTGACAAGGGGAAGTGACCAGTGAAGCCCACCCCAAAGTCCAAATAATGTATAAAAAGAGCAGGCTCTGGCAGGCTCTCTCTCTCTTCCTCTATACCTGACCCCATCCTATCTTGCTGACTCTCAGTGTAGTGCTGCCCAGAGTCTCTCCACGTATTCTGCCAGTTCAGAATATGACCCATTTTTCCCTTATAGTCTCCCCTATTTTTCCACTGTAAGGATCGCTTGGTCATGTTGGACAGGTCAGTATTGCCCAGCCAACGAACTCCTGCTAAAGAGAATGTCTCTGTACCTTTTCTATCTAATTTTCCTTGCACTGTATTGATTGAGTGTGTGATTGTGTTTATTTGTATGTGTGTATATTCCCCAGTAAAGAAACCATTTCATTAAGATCTGGTCTCTGAGTCTACTTCTGTGATTATTGGAATAAGTGGGACTCCTGTATACAAAGGTTATTGCTCCCTATTTGCCAATTGCCATTTAATATATTCAAACTCCCCATGTTTATTAATAACCCAGGCAATTTGGCTAACATACTCTTCATCAGCAGCCACAGCATAAAAGCCAGTATGTTGTAAGTTTCAGGCTAGGAACGGGCATAGCTGGGTTCCAGTGCTCACTCTTCCATGGAAACTCATTGGGTGGCCTTGGGCCAGTTGTACATTCTCAGCCTAATCTACCTGACAGGGTTACCAGACCCCCGCCCAGTTCCGTCGGGTTTTTTTTGATTTGGGAAGAGGTGGGGGGAAAGCCCTGCTCCCAAGAGCGACCACCCGGCCTCCCCCCACCTCTTCCCAACAGTGTTAGAAACCCTTTAAATGCTGCTGGGGAGAGTCAGGGGCTGCATGGCTGCACTCCAAGCCCCAGGCATGTACAGCCTCTCCCCCATCCCAGCAGTGTTTAAAGAGATCCTTTAAACTCTGCTGGGGAGAGGTGGGGCTGCTGCTCCCCAGCATGATGATGTCACTTCTGTGTGACATCATCACGTTGGGGACATCCCCAAACCCTCCAGTAATGCCCCCCCAAAGTCCCCCACTGGGGACTTTGAGGGACCTGACAGGGTTATTGTGAAAATAAAATGGAGGAAAGGAGAATTGGGTCCCCGTGCATTGGGTCCCCGTGGTGAAGAAAGGATGTGTATAAATGACTAAATGATAAAGGTTCATTGGTAGAAAGGAAAGAAAGACTGTCAAAAGGAAAGAAAGAGGAAATAGTATGGGAAGGGGGGATACAGGGGAAAGTGAGGTGCCCCCTGCAAGTCCTTGAAGGTTCCCCACTGTGTGACTGGAGGCTATCCAACTGGGCCATAGTTTTCCCAAGAAGAAGGGAAAGCTGAGGTCAGGGGGATAGATTATGCTATGCTGGCTCAGAAGGAGAGACAGAAGCAGAAAAAGGGAGAGTTTGTGGGGGCTTTCAGTGAAGGGAAATAAGAAATGAAATGTCTCCACAAGTCCTCTTGGATCACCCACTTAGCTATGTATAATTTGCAAAGATAAATGAGGTCTTTGGTTTAACTTGCTGGTTCTTCATTCTGTTTCCTCGTTTGTAATACAGTATCATTTTTACACAATGAAAGATTAGAATGTAATTTGCTACTCACATACTAGACATTATTCTGCATTTCAAATGAGGACACCAGACCATCTCTGTTCTCTAAGTGAGAAGGCAAAATGTGGCATTTTTCTTAAACACTGTGACATATTTTAAGTCTGAAAAACAACTCAGTTTGCATAGCCATTTTACAGTGGAAAAGAGAGATACAGGAATGCAAGATGCAGGAATGTAATATAATGTGGTCTCTCTCAGATGCTGATTCATTTGTCTTTATGAATTGCCTTGCCCAAGGCAATATACAATAAAATGCTAAAAATATATATCACTAGGGTTCATAAACTTTGTATTTTGAAAGCTTCCTTCCACACTGGTTGCAGGATAATTGACAGTTTAAGATATGTTGTCACCTGGTTAATTGGGAAAATAAACTACAAGGGTATGTAGAGAGCAAACATATGAAACTATTTTTAAAGAAATCTCAGTTCTGAATACACAATGGGGGGGGGAGACTGCTTGCTTTTGAAAAAGACATTAGATGGTTTATTTTTTCAGTGCAGGTAACTTGAGGGTAGCCTTTTAAACTACCCAGAGAATGATTTTGTATTACAAATATTTTCCCCTGACTTTTTTTTTTAAGTTCAGTATGACTGATTATCCTTTTCATTTCTACAAATTCAGGGGAAACATGCATCAAGACAGTGGGAAAGTGTCTGGACAAGCCCTGCAGGAATGGAGCAACATGTGAAGAAGTTGTAAATGGCTTCAAATGCAACTGTCCATCTGGTAAAACTCTCTCTCTCACATCACTGCAGGATATTGTTTGGCTAACAGGAATTGCTAGTATTTTAAATCTGACGTGTGCTGGCATGTTTCAAAATAGGGTGGCTTAAGAACACTCTGTTTACCTCTGGAAGACATAATGCTGTTGATCAATGGCTCTATGGAGCCATTATGCTATAATTGAATCAGGGAATGTTCATTTGGAAGAAACAAAACAAACTATATAGGAAAGGCAGACAAACATGATCATTATATTTTTCTAAAGTAAGTGCAAGTTGGAAGTTCTGTATGATAAGTTATGCTGGTTGAATTTGTTCCTTTTCTGGCTTTCCCTTGGTAGGTTGCATCATTGTTCTGTTTAGGTGCCTCAATTTGGTTCATACTGTAGGTTGCATTATTGTTCTGTTTAGGTGCCTCAATTTTGGTCCATATTGTAGTCCTCTCATGAGGGAAGGGGGGCTTCTGTTAGGGTGTCATGGACTGCCCTAACAAGAAACTGTTATTTTGAGTGCAATGATACAGTGAACTCATGTACAACTTGCATGTACATGCATGCACCCATTTATAAAAAATTGTCAACACTTGTTCAATTTACGAATGAAACCTGGACAATGGTGGAGTTAAAAATCACATGTTCAACTGTACATACATTGAATGCAATATGAGAATTACTAAATCTCTCCTTATATATAATTGAGTAAGAACATTCTATATGAACATTCTAAAATGCCCGCCTTTAGTGTTAGGCCGGAAGAACTGCCACTCAGAAGACGCTGGCTGGGTTGACTGGCTGCTTTGTGCAGTCCCGCCCAGCGTTTCAAGGTCTTTTGCATATGGAAGCTGATTGGACTTCACTGCATTCCACACCTCAAACTCACCCCCCTCCCCGCAAGGCAGTTGGAATGTCAGTTGCATATGGAACCTTCAAGGTCTTTTGCATATGGAAGCTGATTGGACTTCACTCCATTCCACACCTCATACTCCCCCCCCCCGCAAGGCAGTTGGAATGTCTGGTGGTGTGTAGGTCCCAGGAACATGTTTTAAGAGCTGCCTGGGGGATTATGGACCATTCACACACTTTCAACCTTAACATACCTCATAGGGGGAGAGGAGAATGATGACAGCTGCTTTCCCTAGGCAGAGGCTGGGGGGGCTGATTCCTAGAACAGTGTGATATCACCTCCAAGTTCAACCCAGAAATGTCATCATGCTGTTGTCATGATGGTGACCCCCCCCCGCCCCCAGTCTCCTGCTTGGTGCCAGCCTTTGGCCGCACAACCCCAAACGAGAATGGAGGGATTGTCCCTCAAGCGAACAGTCATAGACGTCACCAGTCACCATTGACCTATTTGGAACCCTCTGTCCCACGTAAATATGAGATGGACTCACCGAGAGCCGTAAAGAGAGAGAGAGAACCGTTTCCTTGGTAACAATAACCATGGCGACTCCATTGACGCACGGGGCATTCATAGGCCTACCTCTTCCATCCTAGGAGTAAAATCACCTCACTTTTACTTCACAATTTGACCAATTTTTATTTTTTTAAAAAGTTACCTTTTGTTAGGGTTGCCAACTCAGAGTTGGGAATTACCTGGAGATTTGGGAGGTGGAGCCTGGGGAGGGTGG
The DNA here is from genome assembly GCF_001447785.1 of Gekko japonicus. Taxonomy (NCBI): domain Eukaryota; kingdom Metazoa; phylum Chordata; class Lepidosauria; order Squamata; family Gekkonidae; genus Gekko; species Gekko japonicus. The sequence goes on from NW_015168708.1 coordinate 81,846, forward strand.
GGTTTGGGGAGGGGAGGAGCTTCAGTGGAGTATAATGCCATAGAGTCCACCTTCCAGAGCGGCCATTTTCTCCAAGGGAAGTGATCTCAGTCTCTTGGAGATCAGTTGTAATAGCGGGAGATGTCCAGCCATCACCTGGAGGTTTGCAAACCTGCCTTTTGTGTATAGAAACCTTTTTAAAAACATTTTATCTACACGAATGATGTACATTACGTACATATTCAGGCACCATTGTAGCCTGTTCCTCCACACAGTCTGTATTTGATTAAGTGTGCACGCAGAGAAAATCTTATACCCAGAATTAAACTATGGTCCTTTCCGCACTAGAACTTAAATCCTGGTTCAACCCTGTCCCTGAACTTAGGCCGAGGACCAACTGGCAATTTGAAGCGCGAGGGAGTCGTGGCAAAAAAGACCCGGAACAACTTGTTAACATCTCTCCTCTCTCCTTATATATAATTGAGTAAGAACATTCTATATGAACATTCTAAATTTGGCCCCTTTAGTGTATGGACGCTTGAACTGTCAGTCAGAAGACGCTGGCTGGGTTGACTGGCTGCTTTGTGCAGTCCCGCCCAGCGTTTCAAGGTCTTTTGCATATGGAAGCTGATTGGACTTCACTGCATTCCACACCTCAAACTCACCCCCCTCCCCGCAAGGCAGTTGGAATGTCAGTTGCATATGGAACCTTCAAGGTCTTTTGCATATGGAAGCTGATTGGCCTTCACTCCATTCCACACCTCATACTCCCCCCCCCCGCAAGGGAGTTGGAATGTCTGGTGGTGTGTAGGTCCCAGGATCATGTTTTAAAAGCTGCCTGGGGGATTATGGACCATTCACACACTTTCCACCTTAACATACCTCATAGGGGGAGAGGAGAATTATGACAGCTGCTTTCCCTAGGCAGAGGCTGTGGGGGGGGGGGAGGGAACTTGAAGACAGACAGGCAGATAAAGGTTAGGCTGTTGGTTGCCTGGAAAGGACATAGGGTTGCCAACTCCAGGTTGGAAACTTCCAGGATAGTTTAGGAATGAAGCCTGCTGAGGGTGGGGTCTGAGGAGGAGGAGGAGGAAGAGAAAGAGGAGGACCTCAGACAGATACAATGCCATACTCCCCACCCTCCAAACAAGCTGTTGCCAGTCTCCAGGTGACAGCTGGAGAGCTCTTAAAGCTCTGGTGCTAATTCAAAGTGCTGCAATTTGTCGACAGAGTAGTGTTTTGGCAAATCTTTAGGAATTGTTTGGTGCATTTACGATGAGGCACCCACCCAGAGCCTCTGGCATTTTCTCACTCTGCTGGCATCAAAACCAATTTAAGGCAAAATAAGAGGCTACTGAGAGGGGAGGAGATAAAGTTGCCAGCTTTAGGTATGGAAAATCCTGGAGATTTGAGGAGTGGAGGCCGGAGAGGGGGACATCAGACAGGTTACAGTGCCATAGACTCAACCCTCCAACCCAGCTATTTGCTCCTGGGGAAGTATTGTTGCCAGTCTTGGCCCAGCACCCATCAAACCAGTTTGTACAAGTGAAATGAACTTTCTAGAGAGGCTCATTTTCTTTGGCTGTAATCAAACAGCAGGCTTTGGCATAGTCTGGCCACACCTCTAATTTATCCGAAGCTATTTGCTCCTGGGGAAGTATTGTTGCCAGTCTTGGCCCAGCACCCATCAAACCAGTTTGTACAAGTGAAATGAACTTTCTAGAGAGGCTCATTTTCTTTGGCTGTAATCAAACAGCAGGCTTTGGCATAGTCTGGCCACACCTCTAATTTATCCGAAGCTATTTGTTCCAGAGAGGTGCTAGCAGACATGTCATCCTATTCCTGTCTCACCCCATGGTCGACAGTTCAGGCCGCCTCTGCACGGTCACCATGGAGAGGGCGGGCAGGCAGCTTCTTTTTTCAAAACAACTCTAATATGCACATGCACATAACTGCTCATTTACTAGGAGCAAATATGTGGTTATGTGGTTATGTGCATGATTCTGACTGAAAGGGGGGGGGGGAAGGCAGTCAGGGACCAGAAGCATTAGATCTCACCAAATGGCTTGAGCGCACAAAGTAGAGATCAGATGCCTGGAAATCTCCAGTGAGAGAAGTTCAATCAGAAACACCAGACTTTATCTGGTGTTGGGAAAGTTGGAGATGAGGATGGGGGGCAATGACTGAGGGATGGGAGACAGATGTTACTGTCTAATCGTGCATTTCAAATCTGTTCAGGAGCCACCATGACATTGGAGTAACTTGCCCATCTGATCGCAGTTTTTCTGAGGAATCCTTGCATAATATACATTACGGCAGGAGAAAGACAGCTGCTCCATGTTCAGTATAATTTCTCTGAGCTGTGGCCAAGGAACTGAAAACATGCCCATTAGGGGCCAGTCCAGTCATTTTTTCCAGTGCGGGTTTCTCTGTAAAAACTGCTTATACAATACATTTTCCTTTGCAATTGTTTTCATGATGGAAAACATGATTTCACTGCCATCAGTCATGTGAAAATGAATCCATGTTTCACCAGTTCATATGATAGTGAGCTTGCCCAAGGACAATCACATGGGCAAGATATGGCAAACTGTCTTTGATGAGCTACCAAAGTGATCCTTAGTAATATACATTTAATGTCTTTAATTCCACATTCTAGCCAGGAGTCTGCTTTGGCAATATCTCTAGCTGGTGTTTTAGCATTTGACGATAATAAGCTAATCAGCTAGGCAAGACAATATAAGATAGTGCCATACTGAGAAGGTTGGGTCAGATGGATTATTGGTGATTTCCAGCTATACAACTGAATCAATAACAAATTATTTACAATTTTGCGGTTTTGTACGGTTAGAATTCAGGCTTTCTGTTGCAAAAGTGTTTTTTCTTTCTTTTTTGCTGTATTTGCCTGGAGCCACAATGCCATCTCTTTCTTCCAGAGATCTTGTGACACTTTAATAATGCAAATACTACATAAATCAATATAAATAACTTGTGCTGGGGATGGTAACATTAGATATAATCTTTATAAAGAATGGCAAGTTAGCTGTCTTAGTGCTGAAGCTTTAAAAAACCTCTCCTTTTTTAAAAAAAAATGTGTTTTTTAAAACCTTAACTCTAAATGCATGATATGGTGAAATAAAATGAGCAAAGTGACAGCTGCTACATCATTGTTTGGTTCAGTCAACTTCTTCTGTCTCCTGAAAATAAACCCTTTGGCTGAAAGCTAGACCTAGAGGGAAAATATTGGAGGAAATATTCTCATTTATGTACAAAGCAATATGTCTTTTAATGCTTATATTTAGGAAAGGAAAGTGAATCCTGAATGATTCAGTTCAGTCCAAATTATATTGACATGAAGCAGTTTAAATATCAATTACCAAGCACAATTTGAGTGTGTGCATAATTAGTGATATTGCTGTGTTCTTGAGCATGCATGAGATGAATTAAAATGGCTTCAAGGTGTGTTTTTATTTGGCTGACGCTTTTGATGGTCTCCAGAAGAAATGAAGCAATTTCTTGGGCGGGTTCTCCTTTCCTTTAAAATCAGATTAAGGATAACAATGCTGCACCAATATCTTGGTTCCCAAAGGGTTGGAAGGGGAGATAATTGCTACTCATACCTTAATGGATGGGAACAAAACACCTGCTTGGGGATTATAATGTAATAATATAAATCAGTACCATGCCTTTGCAACCCAAATCAGAGGCAAGAGCTGAAGCCCTCCAATGTGTGAGCAATCTCTATACTAATCCTGGTGGGGTTTGACTAATCACACTGATACATGGATTACAATCAACAGGTAGTTTAAGAGAAAAAGTAAAAAAGGAAAGCTTGGAGCCACTTAGAGAGTGGCACAAAATTACAGGATTCAATAGTAATAATTCACATGTTTAACCTGGTTTCTGTGGTTGCTACTTCAGCAGCAGAATTGCAAAGGTTTAGCAGTACATTAGCCCTTTTCTTTTCTGGGGCTTCCTAACAGTCACTTCACACAAGTCATTGTAGAGGGTACATTTCAAGTTGCTAATACTGATCTTTCTCTCCAGCTCTCAATTACTTTTATGTGCACGCACATAAAAAGGAAGAGGCAGGCTGCTGGGAGATGTAGTTTTTAACCTTGGCATTTTTCTCATTACACTGGCATCAGGAATCAGAAGCTGAGAGGCCTCACAAGAGCGAAAGTCCACAGAGCTGGATCTTGAAATGGGACTCCAACAGCACTTAATAAAGCCCTGAATTTCCCATACAAATCCACAGGAATCAGTGAAATCCTGTTTTAAGTAAATCCCCTTCAGCAAATATCCTGCTTCTCAATTAAGGTCCCTGCCACACGGGGGAAAAAAGAATGGGCAAAGTGCAGCTGTTTAAAGCCGCACCAAAATAGACACGCTGCAGCAGGATCACATTGATCCCCTGAGCCGCGGCGCATTCCCTCCCCGGCACGATCAGATGCCAGGGAAAGCCACGGTGGGGAACGGGAGACTGCTGAACTGCGCATGTCTGAGCATGCGCAGTTCAGCCAGGAGCCGGGGATGCGCTGGCAGAAGGACCCGCCGGCAATGCCACGGCCGGCCTTGATGTGGCTGCGCTGGAAGAACCACCTCGGTAGGTGGTTTATTTTTGCTGCACCTTTTCCGGGGTTGGGACAGATCGGGGACGGGTGTGCACCGTTTCCCAGATGTTGCGGTGAGATTGCGCCCGTTTGCTGCAGCCCCAATCCGCCCCTCTCCCGGGCCAAACCCTTACGTGTGACCGGGGCCATAGTTTCTCTTTTGTTCTGTTGTTTACAGGCCAATTAATTGCTTCCTATTCTTTTCCCAGTTCTCTGCTTATTAAATGACAGGTTACTGGAGAGGGGGCTTGTACTGTGTTTTACTTTGTGGCCAGCAAAAGTCACTGCTCATTTATTTTATTGATTATTAGTGTTATAACACTCTCACAAAATAATTAAAAATGGAGGGGAAAAGTTCAGTGGCTTGGCTTACTGAAAAGTAAATAAAAACAGCTCTTAAGCTCTCTCTGTACTAGAACTGACAATTGTGAATTTCTTCAGCGAGGGCCGATGATCAAGCATTTATTCATGAGTGAGGAAAAAACCAGCTAGCCTTGATAAAATGGCAAGCAATCAAATGGAAGAAGAGAGGAAAGAGAGGAAATTTTTTAAAGGGTCAGTAAGTGTGGTAAGCCTCAGTAGCACTTTGAGTGTCTGGTGCTGCAATTGTATTTTAAGCAGGAAAAAAATGCCATAAATGTCTGTCTCCCTTCTCCCTTAATTCATCCATCTAATATTACTCTGTCAGTGTGTCAGGGTTCATTTGGAACCTTTTTGGACTTTTTTGTGGAGTCTGAACAGTGTATACTGTCAAGTATTGACTCAACGCAGTTGTAAAAGTGAAATCAGCTTTATTCTCAACAAGACCCTCAGAAGAACACACAATACAAACAGTGGAGCATAGCTCCCTTTTAAACTATCCCGGACTGAGGTAGCCACACCCTAGAATAGTTAAGGACCAATAGCATTGTTACAATAATGTCCAATCAGGTTTGTTCCCTCCAGCACAGTTATCTTGCATCTGATTGGTTATACTTAAGCATTAGCCAATAGGATTGTCCCAGCTTAGAATCCTGGCTAAGGTCTCAAGTTTAACATTGCATTTAGTACAGTTAATACACAACATAGGCCCTGTTCATACGAGGCATTTTGGGCCGGGAGGGGGACGGAACGGGGGCGGAGCAAACGGGCGTGATTCCACGGCAACATCTGGGAATCGTTGCCTGCCCGTCCCTGTTCCGTCCCAAACGCCGATACCACGCAGCAAAAAAGCACCACCTACCTAGGTGGTTGTATCCCTTGGAGCACCTCAAGCCGGGCCGTGGGATCGGCTGGCGCATCCTTGCGCCGCCGCATCTCCGCCCCCAGCCGCACTGCGCATGCTCGAGCATGCGCAGTTTGGCAGCCTCCCCCCTCCCATTGGACTCTTGCTCCCCGGCATCTGATCGTGCCGGGGAGCGATGCGCCGTGGCTGAGGGGATCCGTGGGATCCTGCCGCAGCATCTCAAGTTTGGTGCGGCTCTGCTTAGCCGCGTTTCAGCCGTCCCATGTGGCAGGGACCCTATACTACTATCTTAAACATTCTCTCCCCCCCCCTTTCTGGAATATTGAAGGTTTTTTGTTTGTAAGGCACTCCTTGTCTTGAATTAGTCTACATGTGGTTAGCAAAATATGTTGGTCTACATGTTATCTTTGGGACTGAGAGGGATATCACAATCTATCTCTCCCAGTATCATATGAATTAGAGCCATGTCACAGTGACCAAACACCATTGACCTAGATTACTTGTTATGAGGGAGGGAAGCCATGGGGTCTGTGCATTGGCCCTGTGCTGCTACTGGCATGACCAGGTGCTGCTACTGGCATGACCAGATTTAAACATGGTTGGGACAGTGGTGGGGCTAGAACACTGTGTGCAGGTGCATCTTTCCCTCCTACAAGCTAACACTTGGCCAAGTTAGAGGACTGGTGGGGGAGGGGACAGCAGCAACAGAAGGGACAGACTTCCCAATGACAGAATGCTTAGGGTTTACCTTGAGACCTGGTCCCATCAACAAATAGCCCTTGCAAGGAGGAACAAGCAGGAAACAGCTCCAAGAAGGGGATGCCTGCCTATGGAGTGTTGCAGACTGATAAAGCTCCTGAAAGTGAGGTAGAGCCTGGGTAGGCTGGCTCCAAACCTAAGGAGGAAGCACTAAGGACTTTGCTAATGGCACAGTTCTTAGAAGGGGTAAAGTGAGAGAACGGATAAAAGGAAGTACTTCTTCACCCAAAGAGTGATTAACACATGGAATTCACTGCCACAGGAAGTGGTGGCGGCTACAAGCATGGACGGCTTCAAAAGGGAATTAGATAGGCATATGGAGCAGAGGTCCATCAGTGGCTATTAGCTACAAGGTATAGATAGGGGCTCTGGGGCAAGTGATGCTCTGTCTTCTTGGTGCTTGGGGAGGCCAACAGTGGGAGGGCTTCTAATGTCCTGGCCCCAATGTTGGACCTCCTGATGGCACCTGGTATTTTTGGCCACTGTGTGACAGAGTGTTGGACTAGATGGGCATTTGGCCTGATCCAAAACTGGCATCTCTTATGTTCTTATGTAGAAGCATAAATAAAAAATACTTACTTGAGCTAATTATGAAGGTAGGCAAAAAAGGGAAAGAAGCACCCAGCCAAGGAAGCTCACTTCCCTATGAGGCTCTGCACAGCATACTTGTGACACATGAAGAAAATCAGCCCCAACTCAAATCATAAGGTACAACTGGGTGTTAGGAAACTTCCCACTGAGATGATGATTCCCATGGCAAGTTTAAGTACTTGAAATGTCAAGGATGAAAGTCTTCCATCAGACATGTTAATATTCATATTTTCTAGGTTTTGGCAGTAGTACTGGAAAGAGCAGAACTGGATATAGAGGCAACTAAGCATAAAATGGATGTATTAAGGAACCTTTGGGGATGGAACCCTTAGCTTTTGAATAATAAAGTAATATAATATGTGATGTTCCTTCCCAATACAACGCTACTTTTGGGTACTGAAAGGAATTCTTCTACATTAGATAAATTCTTATAATGACAAGAACATTAATCTGCATTGCATTCAGTGTTTTTGAATCTACATGTCTTTTGAGGATGAGTGGTAATTTCATATAGGCATTTAAATTCTTCATCTTGAAAGATACACTTATTTTTTCACACACCCCAGGTTTGCCTTGCATGCTATTATGTATGAAATTATTTCTGTTAGTTATCTTCTTTCTAATGTGTGATACATGAACTTAAAAAAAAAAGTGGCTGAAGCCCTTTTAATCTCCCCCCCATGTTTATTTTCATATTTTCAAAAAAATGTTACAAAACATTTCTTTTTGCAAGATTACATTAACAACATACATTTCTAGAGTCCATACTTCTGTTATACATTCAGAATATATTTCCCCCCTCACATATTAAGCTGATGTATGCTTTATCCATTTATATACCCTTATCCATCTCTTATTTTGTATTTTGTCATCTTTAACCTGTAACATTAAACTCAAATTGTCCATTTGAGCCAACTCCAAAAGTTTACTTGCAAAGTCCTCTTTAGAGGGTATTTTATCTTTTTCATGTCTTCCATAGATATAGGAAAAAAGAGCTAGGGGAGTTAGACAGAGGGTCACACACAGAATTAGCCACGCGATAGGGACGAATGTTGTGAAAAGTACTGAGACTGATGCAGTGATTTCAGCTCATACTTTTATTTTAAGTGAAGAACAAGACAAACTCTAGCGGCTTGCAGGTCAGCTTATATTCCCAGTAAGCCCCACACCAGTGATAGGGCCATTGCTCGGGCCATTGTTCACTGGGGCGAAGCTCGGGTGTTTCACATGACCACATGGAGGCCCAGCCTCGCATGCGGTTGAACTTCAATACATAACACTCCTCCCCCCTTGGTCCAAAACACACACAAACACATAGTCTCTGAGATATTCCGGTGTGTTCTGCTCCCTAGTGGAGTGGCGAAACTCTGGGGCTGCCGTGAAGGCTGGCTCCGAGGGGCCCAGTGGTGCACTGGCTGGAGTTGTCGGTGGTGTCTTGGGTGGTGGGGTTCTCCGTGGGGCGAGCTCCCTGTCAGATGTTGATTCCCCAGTGCTTAGTCTGGGCGAACCGTCTGGTAATGTTGGCAAGTCCTGGAGTGGCGATGGCGTAGCAGCATCTGGGGTGTCCGGATCCTCATAGTCACCATCCTCCGGATCAAGGGGCAAGACTCACTGGCGCAGCTGGTCAATGTGCCTCCGGAGGATTTGGCCGTCTTCACAGGAGTCCTCATAGGACCGAGGTCCCGTAACCCTCACTACCCATGTGGAGATCCAGGGTGGGCCCCATGCATAGTCGAGTGCATAAACAGGGTCCTCCAGGAAGAACCTACATGAAGTGTCTCGAAGATGTGTCTCAGAGATGCGTTCCATTTCAGGTGCCCGATCTGGGTGGAGGCGATCCAGTCTGGTGGTCAGGCATCGGCCCAGGAGAAGTACAGTCGGGCTGCAACCCATTGCGGTGTGTGGTGTAGTTCTCTGACCAAAGAGAAATGCCATCAGCTAGTACTCCCAGTCCCCGGCATCCATCCGCCGAAGCGCTTCTTTGGTCATTCTCACCATTCTTTCCACTTGACCATTTGTTGCTGGGTGGAAGGGGGCCAACCTGATGCGGCGGATGCCGTAGTACTCGGTGAATGTCTGGAATTCTTCCGAGGTGAAAGCCGAGACATTGTCAGTGACCAAGACATTGTCAGGTTGCCTTGAGCACTGAAGATTTTCCACAGGGCCCGGATGGTGGCCCGTGAGGAGGTAGAGGGAACTGGGATCACCTCCAGCCATTTGCTATATGAGTCCACAAGGATAAAGAACAGCTGGCCCTGGAACGGCTTGGCGAAATCCAAGTGCAACCTGGCCCAGGGCCTGTGGGCCAATTCCCAGGGTTGCACCGGAGCACTGGGGGGCACGGGGGGCGTCTCCTGGCATTTTGCACATAGCATGATTGTGTCCTCGATGTCTCAGTCTAGTCCCGGCCACCAGACATAACTCCTTGCCAGCACCTTCATCTGGATAACCCCCGGGTGGGTTTCTTGGAGCGCTGTGAGAACCCAGCTTTGCAGGGGTGCCGGAAGCACCACCCGGCCTCCCCACATCAGAAAACCCTTGTGGAATGACAGTTCATCCTTGTGGGAGGAAAAAGCTGTAAATTCAGCTCCCCCTTGGCCCGAGGGCCACCCCCTCCCCACCCAGTCCAGAACCCAACAGAGGACCTGGTCCCGGGCACTGTGCCGCGCCACCTCCCACACATGTACCGGCCACTCCGAAAGCGACTCCAGGAGAGTGACCTGATGCACCGGGGCAGGGTTGGGGTCCATGACGGGCAGAGGATGGGTCATGCATCAGCATGACCCATTGCTTTACCCGGCCAGTGAACCAGGGCATAAGAGTAGCCAGCCAGGAATATTGACCAGCAGAGCACTCGGGGGGAAACCATTTGCGGGGATGGGTGGTCGGGGGCCAGAAGCCCCAGAAGGGACTTGTGGTCCATCATGATGGTGAAGGGCGGGCCATATAAATAATGCTGACATTTCTTCACCCCCGCTACTATTGCCAGTGCTTCCTTATCGATCTGCGCGTAGTTACGCTCCGCAGCCAACAAGGTCCTGGAATAGTAGGCAACAGGGACTTCGTGGCCATCCACCAGGCAATGGCCCAAGACTGCCCCCACCCCATAGGGAGATGCATCGCAAACGAGCACCACTGGCAACATTTCATCAAAATGGGACAGGACCGCATTAGAGGTCAAAAGTTCCTTCACCACCCAGAAAGCGGCGTTGTGTTTGGGGCCCCAGACCCAAGGGGCAGTCTTGTCCAGCAGGGGGTGAAGGGGTTCCGCCACTGCAACCTTGAGGGGTAGAAAAGAGTGGTAAAAATTTAAAAGTCCAAGGAAGACCTGCAACTCTGCCTTGGATGTACCTGCGTGATGGCGTGGACTTTGTCATCTGTGGGGTGGATACCCTGGGCGTCCACCACGAACCCCAAGCATTCCACCCTGGGCACCCCCAAGAGGCATTTTTCTCACTTTATTTTCAGGCCAGCAGAATCAAAGCATTGGAGCACCGCCCGGAGCCGTTCAGTGAAAGAGGAAGAGTCCCGGCCCGCGATGAGCATGTCATCTAGAAAAGGCTGGACTCCAGGGTTCCCTTTAAGGAGAGAATCCATGAATGACTGAAAGATACCGGGCGCCATGCACACTCCAAACTGGAGACAGTTAACTTTGAAGACTCCCTTGTGCATAACTATCATTTGGGCCTTGGCAGTGCTGGCGTCAACTGGCAGCTGTTGGTACGCCTGGGCCAAGTCTAGTTTGCTGAAGACCCAGGCGCCCGCTAGCGCGGCCAACATAAGCTGACGACTGGCACAGGATACATGTGGTCCTGAAGCACCTTGTTAATAGTGCATTTGTAGTCCGCACATATTCGTACATCCCCATTTGGCTTAACCGGGGTCACAATTGGCGTCTCCCACCTAGCATGGGCGACCGGCCCCAACACACCCTGAGCGACCAAGCAATCCAGTTCCACTTTGATTTTAGGTTTGAGCGCTATGGGGGATGTTGGGCTTTAATGTGTATGGGCCGCACCGCGGGGTTGAGATCCAGCGTCACCGAAGCCCCGGTGTATTTGCCCAGTGTGCCATCAAATACCTTCAAAAATTCATCACAAATGGGTGCAAAGTCCAGTGGATGGACCTGATTGACCCCCGAGATCATGAACCCCAGTGAGCCGAACCATGAGAGGCCCAGCAGACCTCACACGCAGGCTTCTTCAGAAGATAGCCCGGGGTGTGGTGCCGTGAGAAGTGGTGTGTGGTGCAATGCTCAGCTCTTCTTCATGGTCTTTGTTCAAGGGAAGCAGAATCCCATCCTCGTCGCCAGTGAAAAGTACTGAGACTGACATAGTGATTTCAGCTCATACTTTTATATTAAGTGAAGAACAAGACAAACTCTCGCAGCTCATAGGCTGGCTTATATTCCCAGTAAGCCCCACACCCAAAACACACCCCACACCAGTGATAGGTTATTTACATTGGTCAGGTGTTCCATAGGTTCTTGCTAGGATCCTAGCCCTCAGATAGGTGCAGGCAAGGATCCACTCGGGCCATTGTTCATTGGGGCGAAGCTTGGGTGCTTCGTATGACCACATGGAGGCCTGGCCTCACACATGGTTGAACTTCAATACCTAACAGCTGGGTGGATTTTATGGGCGCGATCATAGGGGAACATCTGGCAAGCGTCCTGCACCCATCACCAACCTATTTTTTCCTGCCGAAGAAGCGCAGTTAAAAACTACCAGCGAAAGTCCACTATCAAAGGGGTTTGCAAGGGCCCACAGATGAAGGTTCCCATGTGATCGCTCCAGCGCACTCCTATTGCTTCCATTATCCCTCGTTGAAGCACGCCGAAAACATGCACCAACAAGAAAAACCTGGTTCACCACTGTCGCATCTGATCGCATAGTGGCAGGTCAAATTGTGATGGCGCAAATAGCCTCTCCACCCCTCCACGTTATCTGGCACATGTGACTGGGGCCAGAAGTAGGATTCTTTTGAGAAATCAGTAAAATGAAAAAAGCAAGGGGGTGCAGTTTCCCATCAGCTCCCACTTACAAAATCCCTCCCCTATGGCCACATCTGAGGTGTCCACTTGGACGATAAATGGCTTAGTTTCATCGGCATGGTAGTCTTTCAAAGGCTTGTTGGCACTCGGGTGACCATTCCAATTTACAACCCCCCTTCTTGCTCTTGGGGCTTTTCCCTTTAGTCTTTAACAGGTCTGTCACTGGGAGGGTCACCTGGGCAAACTTGGGGATGAAGGGAGGGTAGAAATTTGTGAATCCTAAAAAGGACTGCAGTTGCCTCTGGGTCTGAGGGGGTTCCCACCCCAACACATCCTATACTTTCTTAGGATCCATACCCAGTCCCTCTCTAGTGATCCAGTACCCCCAAAAGTTTATTTCCTGCTTGTGGAACTCGCATTTTGAAAGTTTGGCATAGAGGTGGTTGTCATTCAAAGCAGTCAACACTTCTCTCACTATTCCAGGTCACGTGAATATATTAACACGTCATCTAAATAAACAACCACCCCTTGAACAGCTGCTTGAGCAATACTTCATTGATTAAGTTCATGAACACCCCAGGGGCCCCCACCAACCCGAACGGCATGACCAAGTAGTCAAACTGGCCCAGCGGTGTATTAAATGCAGTCCTGTGTTCATCCTCTTCCCTTATGCACACACAAAAGTAAGGATCCCTCATATTCAGTTTGGTAAAGATTTCCCCTTTAGAGGCTTTGGCCAATGGATCCTTGATCAAGGGGAGGGGGTAGGCATTAGAGGCAGATGCGGTGTTCAAACCTCTATAATCTGTGCATAGCCTGAGACCCCCATCCTTCTTTTTCCTGAAGATGATGGGTGTAGAAAATGGGGAGGAGGCAGGTCGGATAAAACCTCCGCTCAGGTTTTTGTCTATAAATCTGCGCAATTCCTCTTTCTCTGCTGGGCTTATAGCATATCACTTCCCTTTAGGCAACTTATGGCCCAGCAATATTTCAATAGCATAGTCAGTTTTATGATGAGGTGGTAACTCGTCAGCCTCCTCTTCCTCAAACACTCGGGCCAAGTCTCTAAATTCACCTGGTATGGCTTCCATCTCCTCTACAGCCAGGCACACATGCTTGGGGACCGGGTAAGGCTCCTCCCCCCCATTCCGGATTCCACTGATGCTCCTTACACCAGGGGTCTAGGAAGGTGAGGGTTTTCACACTCCATTGCACATACGGGTCATGGACTTGTAGCCAGGGGCTGCCTAGTACCACAGTGAGAAATGGGCTGTCGGGTGTATGACAAAGGATCTCATCTCCCAATGCCCCAGCACCCCCACGGGCAACTTGACAGTCTTATATTGGCACGCTTGCATTGTGGAGTCAACCTTTTGGGAAAACACTACTGGCTCAGTTAGCTTGTGTGCCTTAGCCCCCAGTCTCATAACTAGTGTGGGGCTTATCAAGTCTCCAGAACACCCAGAGTCAATGAGGGCTCTAACTGTGATTTGGGTCCCCTCCCCAGGGTTTAAAACAACTACAGTCACAAAAAAAGGGAGGAAGAGGATCTCACCAATTCTCACACCATGGGTTGTGGACCTGCTGGCTGGTGCTTCTCACAGCAGGTCCTGGCCTTTCCCCTGCTCCTGTGGTTCCTCAGAACCACTGTTGGAGGGGCTCTCCAAAGTGAGGTACTCCACAGCCTGCAATGCTCTCAGGGACTTCGGCTGTCTCCCGGGCAGCTTGGCCTTCTTTCCTCTGTGATTGTCCTGGTGCTCCCTCTCCTTGCTCTTGGGTTTCAGGCAATCTGCCATGAAGTGGCCGGCCTTCCCACAGAGTCCCCTTTTTAGGTGATTCTCCCGATCCCCACTGGGTAGCATCCCTCTACCCCGAGTCATCCTCGGTGCCCCCACTTCCCGGGCAGGCATCTTATATTGGTAGAGTTTCACCATGTTATGCCGGTTCTCAGCTTCGCAGGCTATCTGAATCCAGCCCACCAGTGTCAGGAGGTTTTCTTGAGCTAACGCCTTCTCAGGGATCACTGTATTCAGCCCGGCTCTGTAGCATTCAATTAGGACCTCTTTGGGCCAGCCTTGCAGCTTAGCCGCCGTAGCTTTGAACTCATCAGAGTGGTCTTGCACTGACCTGGTCCCTTGATGCAGACCTCGCAGTCAGGTGTGGGCTTCTCAAGCTCTAAAGGATCCTTAAACTGGTGGCACAGAGCCTGCATGAACACATCGATGTCTCACAGCTCTAAGGCAGCAACATTGTAGAGCCCCACGAACCAGTCGCCTGCCCTCTCCTGGAGTCAAGACCCCACATAGTCGACTCTTTGTTTGTCTGACGCAAAGGTGTGGTCCCATTCCCAGAGCATCTCCCTCACTTGGATGGAGAAGAACACCAGCTTCCCCGGGCTGCCATCAAAGGTGGCCTCCAGCAGATTGTGGGGCCATTCTCATTCAGGATCAGGTCTTCAGGGGGACGGAGGGTGCTTAGGTTTGCCTTCAGCTTTCTCCTCCTCAGACTCCTCCAAGTCCTCTTTCTTCATCAATTCCTTCACCAGCTTAGGTAAATTCTTGACCAGATATTGGAAGCGCTCCTTCAGCTCAGATCGAAGGCTTGCCTTGCCTCACTCAGCACCCGAGTCCTCCTCCCACTCTTCACTCACTTTGCTTATCATGGAAGGTGCAGGACACCCAGCACCTCTCTCGCTCCATTCCCTCATGGGTTCCATGGAATACCGGGGTACTCGCCAGCCATGGTAGGTCTTCCCAGCGGTCTGTTTTTGGGTGTTTGAAGAGGACATGCTTCTTTGGTTTGATGCCCATAGACTTATCATCTCCCTTCTTGTCAGGGTCATGCACGGGGTTCTCAGGTTCAGACCCGGTACTCACACTTGCCCCTCCATCTTCATCTCTGTTCCCTATGCCGAGGAGGATTGGAGTCGTGGGTGAAGAGTGATAGAGGAGTCCTGACAATCTGTCAGATCCCCAGTTAAGACACTCTCCACAACACTTTTTGCAGTGATGCTTTATTAGAGATATGCTTACTACAGGAACTAGATCTTTGACAGGACTGAGGAAAGCGTGCAAAATTCAGAGGTTGAATCCACCCCACACCCCATTCATACATCAGAATTCAGCCCCTAGCGAACTGTGAGAAAAGTTGAACTGTGACAGCGAGAAAGTGTCTTACAAGCGTTTTTAAAAGTCAACAGTTGCGGAGGAAGATCCAGTGAAGAGAATGGCAGCGTTTAAAAGCGAAACCGGAATTGAAAAAAAGAAAATCCATTCTCAAAGCTAGAGATCTTTTGAAAGGGCATGAAAGAGTGAGAATTTACAGCATATGAATTGAAAGCGTTAACAGCATTAACAGCGACCCGAAGGAGAATTGGAAAAGCCGGAGAGAGGGAAACAGAAGACGCTCCTCCATGAAATTGGGAATTTAAAAGAAGCCAGCACGCGAAGGATCGGTTCTGAATGCGCCTTGAGGAAACTTTAATAACAGAGCATCAGATGAACACTACTAATATACTAACATAGATAATATCTTTCTGGTTTGAAGAAAGAAGTTTGACTGCACACAGAAGAAGCCTAAGAAGATAATTTGGACATTACTAACAGACTAATTTACAAGTTAATATATCACTCAGCTTTCTCTTTCTCCCACTATATACCCTCCCCATTTTTCTACTTAAGCGAAATACCTCTCCTTTTTAGGAGAGTCAATAAAGCCTTTATTTAAAAAAAAAAAAGAATTCAGCCCCTAGCATTACTATGACAACCCTGACAGATATATGGTGTCTTATCTATTCTAGCCTGAAAAAAGAGTCTCCAAGGCCAAATCCCATGAGAACAGGCCGAGGGGTGCATCTTGAGAAATGGTTATGGCTACTATAGGCAAGCACTCAACCCCCACACACTCCCTTCAGGAATTCCCTCCCCTCTAATTCATGACAAGGTAAGCGGTGAAGCAAAATGAAGAGAAGCGAAACCGAAACTTTGAGTCTGTCAGCAACCTGGCAGTGCCTCCCAGCAGCCTTGGAACAGGCATGGCTCTCCACTGGGCATGCAAATGGCCCCACCAGCCCACTGAGGGGCTCACTCCACACTGTCTGCTGCTCGCCCTCCACTCGGCACCATTCCACTTGCCACACCAGTCCCTGCCAGCAACCCTGGGTCAACAGCAGCACACAGAGTCCTGACCAATAACTGCAGCAGGCTACCTTCTCCTTGCTCATGGCACCCATCTCTGGTGGCCAACTGGAGTGCCAAATTGCCTGCCCAGGATCAGGAAGCTGGCGGAGAAGGGTGCAAGGGTAGGATGCACGTTGTGATCAGCCAGAGAAAATTTACATTAACTGCCCCCTAAAGAATTTAAATGCCTCCCGACAAAGAAAATCCTCACTACAGGCCTGCTCCACACACTCAACTAAATTTTGGCTGACATCTATGATCGGGAAGCTGAGGCTAGCTGAGGCTAGGGAAGGAAGTAGATATCAGTTTTGGCTTCTTTCTAGTTTCCATTATCGTTTTCAAAGCTTTTCTCTAAAATACTAAATGGCTGGACAGACTATCTTTTTTTCTCCCAACAAGGCATTTCCTTACCTCCAGAGAGCCTAATACCCACCATAATCTCCCCCAGGTTTACAGTGATGTCTGATGTTATTAAGCAAGTAGCTGTGAGATGGAACAAGTATATTTGCTTGTGGGATCACGAAAGTGCTGAAAGGCCAGTGACTTCCCCCTGTTCAACCACTCTTCCTGATGGCAGGTATTTTGGGGAATCTTTTCTACTCTTAGCATTTTTAAAAAGAATTTGTTTCTGCTGGTGTTGGTCCTGTTCTTCAGACTGAATGAACACATCAATTGAAGATAATTTTTAGGAAATCTAGGTTTATATATGCTATTAGTTTTTCATTCTCCAGTGCTTTTTACCTACAGTCTGACCTTGAACTCTGCTGCTGAACTCTTAAAAATCGACTTGTGTGTTACTCATGGAAACAAGGCAGTTTTCCTTTTATATGACCATTTCTTTTGTTTTGTGTTTTCCCTATTGCTGTAAACTATTAGCTGAATACAAATATATCATGGTTGGCCTTTGTGTGTTGTTCCCAGTGCTGAAGAAAATAATCTTTCCCCCTATGATAAAGCAACACAGATGTACTTGAAAGGAATTTTGCCGTGGCTATTTTGCTCTTATAAATTAATTTTTGTCAGTCCTGTTGTTGATTTTATGTCTGATATATTGTTTGATGCCTACATACAACCAGGGTTATCTTCTAAAGTTGACTTACTGTGTTATTTGAGTGACCATTTAAATAAAGACATATTTTAATTCTAGATGGTGTTCCAGATGTGAATAATCTGGAACAGTCTCTAAATATGCCACAAGGACCTCTGGTATGATTTCCTTTTTCTTTTCCTGTGTCTCCTCTGTTTCTTTCAACCAGCTGTTGGGCTTTACTGTGCAATTGCCCTTAGGGGGGGAAATTACTTGTTTGTTGTTTAGCTTGTCAAATTTTATGTAAGTCACCCTGAGCCTGCCTTGGTGGGGGGGGTGGGATATAAATCAAATAAATAAATAATTTAGGCCATGAGCATGCAAGATTCTTAATGCTGTCTTGGTTTAGAAATGAAATGAAAATTAAATTTGTGAATGGTTTTGGAAGGACTCATTTATTAAAGCATAAAAAACCCCTAGCAACAGCTAAATAAAATGATTGCAAAACAAAAACTAGCAAAAAGAAAAAGCTGCCATGGAGTGTTTCCATAGCAACTTTCCTTCTTAGAGTTTTAAAAATCATGTCATACTCCTGTGCTGCTCATTGTTTTTCATTTCCTTTTATCTACATTCGTACATAATTAACATTCATCATACAGAATAGAAGGCACCTCTTTAATATTTCCAGTTATCCTCAAATTACCCAATCAGATGATGCATCAGGTACAGTCTTGTGCACACAGATAAAATCACTGACATGAAGAAATAACTCTCTAAATAGATTCTGATATAGAAAGGTAGAGAAAAAGGTTGTATATTAAGTATGTGAAAAATCTGCATCTTGCTGTGGTTGTGTGCTCTAAAGATTAGGCTATGAATGTGAAATGCTTAAGGCCACAGAAGTAGTTCACATCAGACCTGGAAGTCTAATACTTTACTTTGCCCCCCCCTCCACTGCAGCAGTTTTAACCAAGAGAGTATTAGACCAGTTTATACAAGCTTTTGAAGGCAGGCAGAAGTAGGTATTCACCTTGTATTCACATTGTGTCAGTGTTGAAGCAGCTGATTACAAGCTTCACTGCCAAAATGGCTGGGTTCTATGTCACCATGTCACCATGTCACCATCAGGTTCCATCCCTCAC
This sequence comes from Gekko japonicus, assembly GCF_001447785.1. Lineage (NCBI taxonomy): Eukaryota > Metazoa > Chordata > Lepidosauria > Squamata > Gekkonidae > Gekko > Gekko japonicus. The sequence goes on from NW_015168708.1 coordinate 100,353, forward strand.
TTTGTGGTAGTATCCTGTGTATGTGAAACTATGGCTCAAGTTGTGATGAAACAATAACAAAACCACCGAGCCTAACAGACACAACCTGGAAAATTCCTCATGAAATGGGAGGTACCTGCAGATTTTGCAGGTGGAGATTGTAGAGGTAGGGTTTGGGGAGGAGAGGGGCCTCAGCAGGGTATAAGGCCAGAGTCCACTCTCCAAAGCACCCATTTTCTCCAGGGCAACTGATCTTGGTCATCTGGAAAACAACTGTAATAGTGGGAAATCTCTAGGTGCTATCTGGAGGTTGGCAACCCTAGAGATTGGGCAGCTTTGGCATCTTCCACTTGGCCTCTTGGTTGTTCTGCAGTCTGCCATTCTTCTACCCTGTATGTAGCCTGCTTGGAGTTCTGCTTGCCACAGCAATTGACAGGGGTGAAAATGGAAAACAGGACTCTGGAGGGAATGTGCAAAAACTCATGCACATGGGAAGCTGCTTTATACTAAATTGGACCATTAGACCATGAAATGGAGACTTGGATTATTTCATGAGGGACAGAAGTGCACATTTATTTTAATAAACCTACCTGTAATCATCTTTTAAAAGATTTATGGTCTGGATTCCAGTCAGCTTTTCTGCTGATGAAAAAGGAAAGAGGGGTCTTCATTGACTGCCAAAAAGAAGATAGGCTGGAGATCCTGGGACTGGAAGATACAAAAGTCATCTTGAATGGAGGCTTTGGTAAGAAGTGGGATTGGCTGAGATTGACTAGAAGAGCTGGCTGAATCCAACCCTATTTATATTGGCCTTTCCAGTAACCAGTAGTTTTCCTTGGACATGAAATATTAACTTAAAACTAGAGATTTACTGAGACTGTTAATTTGATTTTATTGAGGCATTTATAAAATGTTATCTTCCCCTGTGAAAATTCTATAGTTCTTGCTCTTCTTGCAAAGGTGTATCATGGATGATGAGCATGTTTGTGGGTGCAGCAATAGATGATAAACCTCATAGGAGGGTGGCATGTTGAGAGAAGCTAAGATAATGATGGGAGGGCTAACAGAACACAACCTGATCAGTACCAGTGACAAGCACTGGCATATTGATCATAATTGCTGAAGGCCAAAAATGCTAGGAAAACCAACCAACTAATCAGCCAGTGGGGTTCCAGAAACTGGATAAGAATTCCACCAACAATTTTCATGTAGCACAAAGCTTGTGAAATGTTATAGCAAAATTACAGAAAACATAAAACTGTTCTCCAAAAACAGTAACACAAACAAATTAATAATTACACAAATGGCAGTGCGGAAAATAAACATGCCCACAAGTATATAAGAAAGAAAATATTGTGGAATGGGGAGAAGAGGAGCTGTAATACCCAAGAAATGTCTACAATGGGAATTGTCTTCAAAAAGTTCAGTAACTGAACTAGCACAAAGTATACATACATTTTGGGACATCTCAACAAGATTGCCTGTCTGTTCTTCAGAGGAATCCAGAACTAGAGTAGCAGGACTATTGTTGGCTGTGACAGAGGTTACTTAGCAAATGTATTATGGAGAAGGTTTCATGATCTTGGAATACACTGTGAATTTCACTTGTCTGAAAAAATTGTTTAGTATATAGTACAGTTGTCTTAAAAACAGATTTACTTAGCCCTTAGAAGCCTTTTTAAAGCAAAGTATCTATACTGTTCACTGACTTTATTCCATTAGATTCTTCAATAATTGTTACTTCTTTCTCAGCTTATTCTACTAGGTAATATCTTGCTGATAAATCGTTTTCCTGGTTGCTAGTCTGAAATCCAAACATCACAATGAATTGCTTTCCAAGGCTTAGTTGATTCCTTTTAGGTTTCTGACAGCGTGATGATAGATCAGCAATTTGTCAAGTCCCCTTTTTGTAGAAGAGTGGCAAGGCTTGAATGCCTTTCCTCTTCAAATGCTGATACCTTTGAGTTACTTAGTGGTTCCTTGTACCATCACACTGCATTTCTGCTCTGTGTCATTTTGTCTTAGAAGTTTTTTTTCAAACATGTAGCCATGTGGGAATTGCTTCTCTCTTGAACTGTTTAAAACCAGCTTTCTCTGCATTTTAAATCAATAGATTAAAAAGAGAATCAGGGCAAATAGCATCAACTATAATAGTTATAATTTTTTGGGGGGGGATATTACATTTATGCTTGCCAGGTTCCCACTGGTGGTGGGGGATCATGAATCTCTGACAAACAGGATATTGTCATGGTAAAGCCTGTTGAAGATTAGAATTGCCAGGTCCTTCAAGGTCTCCAGCAAGGGACTTTGGGGGGTATTACTGGAGGGAGCAGGGACATCCCCGACATGATCATGTCACACAGAAGTGATGTCATCACCTTGGGGACCAGCAACCCCCCCCCGCTCCTTCCCAAAAGTTCCCTTTAAATGCTTTTTGCAAGAGGCAGGGGGGCATGTGCACCTGCTCTCCAAGCCGCAAATTTGTGGCTTGGAGTGCAGGCACCTGACCCAGGCCTGTAGCCACAGTGGGGCATTTGGGGGCCCTGCCCCCTTAATGAAAAGCCATGCCCCACAAATAACCATGCCATAAACCTTATTTTTGAGGAGAGACACCCCCCTCCACTGTCTGCTGCTGGTTGCAGTCAGGGTGAGAGTGCAAGCTTCCCTCTCCCTCCCACTGTGGAATTGGGGGGGGGGGGCATCATGGGACCTGGGAAAAGAAAGCTCAGAGGGATTTAAATGCCTCTTGAGTTCCCTTCCACAGGGCAAGAAAGCTTAGAAGAGCACTCAAGAGCGGCGCCTTCAATACATCTCCAACCAAACATCTCCAACAATCAGAGCCTCCCTCTTTAAAGACAGGCATTCAGGTTGATTTAATTAACTGTAATTTAACTGCCCCCTTAAAAATTTAAATATCCCCTGAACAAAAAAAAAATCCTGGCTACAGGCCTGGCCTGGCCCCTGCTTCTTCCGCTTGTGACCGGGGCCGAGGATAGGAGAGCTGGAGAAGAAAGGACAAGGAGACTGCACAGAGTTGGAGAGTTGAGGGCCTGATCTGTGACTTGCTAAGCTGCCTGCTGAAAAAGACAGACCTGGCTGTGCTACTGGGGCTGAGCACAAAGAAGTTGCCAAGGCTTAGGAGAAGAATAGCTGCTGAAGAAAACATGGTCAATTAAATGAGAGCGGGGAGACTACACAATGGTTTTATAACTGCATATACTGTATTGAATCTTACCACTCCACTTAGTAAAGACTGAAGTCTTCTTCTAGGTTTGGAGCCTTCATCCAACAGAAATGGCTAGCTATTCCTCTGGTGGAGGAATTATTTCTGTCAAAGAAAGGCTCCTTAGGTTGGAGGAAGGGTTCAAACTCTGCTAAGAAGAGTATTGGGAAGCAAGCCACTGTTTTTAAGTAGAGTTCAATAAATGCCTTTGACTAGTCAATCAGTGATGTAAACAATATATCTAATTGTCAACACGGTCCCATCTGTGCATACTTAAATCCAGTGACTGGAACCATGAACAGACCAGACAGATCTTTCTTTTTGAGAAAAGCCCCACTTTTGCAGAAAAATCTCACTTTCTGTCAGGGCTTACCCTCCCAAATAATAGAAGCAGTACCTGTAGCCACCAAAGCACTATTGCCAGCCTTCAAGCTCAGGTAAAAGGCAATGGAAAGGACTGTGGTTCAGTGGAAGAGGCCTTTTGCATGCAGAAGTTCTGAAGTTACTCCCTGGCATATCTAGTTAAAAGTAGAGGTGAAAGACCTCTGCCTGAGTCCCTGGACAGCCGCAGCCAGTCTGAGTAGATGATACTGACTTTGATGGACTAATGGTTTAATTCAGTATAAGGCAGCTTCATGTCTATTTATGGATGGGCCCATTCTGGGCCTGTTTTGGCCTTTGAGGAAGGGCTCATTAGGGGGAGGCTGGTGGTAGTCACTAGGTGACTTGATGCCATGTGACTTGCATGACTCTCCCAGGACTGTATGCTTGCTGCTATTCAACAGCAGTCACCCCGAGGAGCCATTGTGATGTAGTTGGGCCAGTCCAGTCAGACATCTGCAGCCTATGGAGGAGAGAAGAATGTTGTCATCTGCTTTGGGTCCCCATTGTCGAGAAAAGTGGGGCACAAATGAGGTAAATAAATAACAAATATAGCTGAAGACAGGGGGCAGATAAAAGGTCGGTAGGTTGGTGGATGGAAAGGCGAGAAGGAAGCAGGCAAAGGAGAGAGGATATAGGGCTGCCAAGAGGAGATGAAATGGAAATAGTATGAGAGGGGGATCCAGAAGATAGTGAGGTGCTCCCCACAAGTCCTTGTAGGTTCACTACCATGCAACTTGAATTCCAGTTGCTGTCAGGGATCCAGGATGTTCATAGCCAGATTCGTAGGTTAGATTTTCTTTCAGGATCTGGGTTAAATCAGTTCTCAACACCAGTCACTTCGAAGAAAGCTAACTTTATTGAGACTTTGACAGATACCATACTGGACATGAGCTATTGTTAGGACTGAAGTTGAACGCGCAAAGTTTACAGATATAGTGTGTTCAAGTAAAGGCACTAAAGATCAGGATCCCCCTCCTGAATGCGCACTCTGTAGTAAGCATCTCACAAGTCAAGTTTGGTGAAAATACACCGCTGGGGAAGCTTCTGCCAGTTGGTCTTTGATGAGCGGGAGGGGTTAGACATTGAACATAGACACTGCGTTTAAGTCCCAGTAGTCTGTGCACAGCTACAGCCCACCGTCCTTCTTCTTCTGGAAAAGGATGGGGGCAGCAAAGGGGAAAGAGGCTGGGTGAATGAAATCCTGAGCAAGGTTTTTATCAATAAACCTGTGTAGTTCCTCTTTCTCAGCTGGGCTCATTGCATACAACTGCCCTTTGGGCATTTTGTGCCCTGGCAAAGGTTCTATGGCACAGTCCAACTGTCGATGTGGAGGGGGAGCTCATCTGCCTCCTCTTCTTCAAACACTCCATCCAAGTTTTTGTACACAGGAGGGATGAGATCGGACTCTCCCTGTGCCAAGCAAACATGCTCCGGACCAGGAGCTGAAATCCCCCCCCCCACTTGGGAATGTATGGGTCATGATCTCAGAGCCAGGGGTTGCCTAGGCCCATCGAGAATTTTGCGGCAGGGGTAATAATGAATGGGCATTGCTCCCAATGGGACCCCATCCCCATCACCACAGGAACAGTTTGATATTTGCACGCCTCCTTCATTGGGGACCCATCCATCTGGATGAAAATTATAGGTTATGGCAATACTTGGACTAATGCTGGGCTGATTAAGTCTCGGGCATACCCAGAGTCAGTCAGGGCTCTCACACATATCTGGGTGCCCTGCTCGGGGTTTATTACAGTCACCGTCACATAGAACAAAGAGGGAGAGGTTCTCACTGAACTTGGCGCTTGGGACTTTCGAACCTGCCGGATTGTGCCCTTCACAGCAGATCCCAATCTTTTCCTGTCGGCATGTTGAGCTCGTCTCTGCTGGAAAAGGTGCCATCAGACTCTCCCCACTCTCCTGCTTGAAGCACTTTCGGTTGCTTCATCTGTGCCCCTCGCAGCTTGGGTTTTCTCTCGGAGGTCTTGTGCTCGCTTGCCTTCCCATCTCCAGGGCTCTTATACTGATTTCATTCTTTACTTGACCATAGTGATTTGTACGACTGTCTCAAGCTTTATTGTTCATGTCTTTTGAAAAATTATTTTTTTTTTAAAAAAAGAGGGATACTAGCCGCAAAGTGCACCAAAGCTCCACATCTTAGGCACAGTCCCTGTGGCATCCGTTGGTGTCTGATGGCCTCTCTTGCCTTGGTCTTCATCCCCCGTGGTTCCATTGTGACTGCCACCACTGCCCTCGTGGGAGCTTGGGGCTGGTACATTCACAAGAGTTTGGAGTGGTTTTCCATCTCACAGGCCACCTGTATCCACCCATTCAGTGTTAGCGGGTTGCCCTGTGCCAGGGCCCGATCCAAAATGGAGTGGTTCAGCCCGGCCCGGTAGAACTCGATGAGGACCTTTTGGGGCCATTCCTGGAGCTTTGCAGTGTGCATTTTGAATTCATCTGAGCACTTCCATACTGAGCACTCTCCCTGGCACAAGCCTCTCAGACAGGTGCACAGTCTCTCCAGCTCCAGGGGGGTACTTGTATTGGTGTTGGAGTGCCCACATGAAGGCATTCATATCTCGGAGTTCCAGGTCCCAGACGTGGTGGAGACCCACAGACCAGTTGGCCACCCAGTCTTGGAGACATGACCCAATAAAATCCACATGGTGCTCTGTGGCAAAAGTGGGGCCCCAATCACATAAGAACTTGTGCACCTGTAGCAGGAAAAATGCCAGCTTCTCCGGGGTGCCGTTGAACATAGCTTCCAGGGCATCACACGGCTGCTCCAGAGCCACCGGGGTTGCAGGTGACATGATTGGCCCATCCGGGCCAGTAGGGATGACCCAGGATGCCGGGGGAGGAGGTGGGGGTACCATCGGAGGGGCTGGCAATGCCCTCCCAGCTCCATCCTGGGTACGTTCACGATTCCAGAACTTTTGCTCAATGGCATCCATAATAATGCCCGGTAATTCTAGCATCATGTTTTGCATCTCTCACCTGATCTCTTCAGCGTCATCTCTGAACTCTCTGTGAAGATGTTCAACTTCAGTGCCCTCCACAGCACAGATGTGCTCCAGGTAATCCTGGGACAAGTGTCCGTAGCACCTTCAGGTGCCATCATATGCAAATCTCTCAAATCTTGGGTCCGGAGTCACCACCCAGGTGGGCTCAGCCCCAGTGGGGAGTGGTGCCCAGGAGTCATGGGTCTGTGCCCCACTTTCCACTCTTTTTGACTCCTCTGTTGCCCCCAGGACTGCCCCCAGGCTCAGGCACGGCACCATCCACTGCAGTTCTAGGAACTTCCCTGTCCTCTGTGCTCATCACGGTTGTGGTGCAGGAGGTTGAGAACGGAAAAGGAGAACCTGATCCTGGTTAGATCAGTTCTCAACACCAGTCACTTCAAAAAAACCCTAACTTTATTGAGACTTTGACAGATACCATACTGGACACGAGCTATTGTTAGGACAAAGTTGAATGCCCGAAGGTTACATATATAGTGTGTTCAAGTAAAAACACTAAAGATCAGGACCCAATCATCCCACGGTATTTGCCTACCAGAATTAACAGTCAACTGCCCCCAGCAATAAGAACGTACCTCCCAGCAAACTAACAATTTCCTACCCCTCCCCCAGACACGTAGCCTCTACATAGCAAGAAAAATAGAATAAAAAACATTTGAGAAGACAGGGCATTTGGCCCCACTAAAGTGACAAGCCTCTGGCACATCAAAGAGAGAGGAACCTCCTCTCTCAATGGCAGGTGAGCTGTAAAATGCATAGGGAACCTGACATTTTCGTAGGCCTGACTTCAACAAACTCAGAGGCTTGATGGGAGTCATTCCATTGGGGGGGTTGTGCTGGAAGGGAAAGGAGCAAGTGAAAGGTGGGCTCTTCTCAAACATGAGCTTTTGCGAGCTCAAGCCCTCACTATTCCAGCAAGACGGAAACATGGTAAAGGCTCCAAGAAACCGATGTGGATGAAGGCCTCCTGGAGGACTGGGGATGTGCCACAAGATTGGAGAAGAGAGAATGTTATCCCAATTTTTAAGAAAGGGAAGAAGGATGACCCAGGAAACTACAGGCTGGTCAGTCTGACTTCTGTTGCTGGGAAGATATTAGAGCAGATTTTAAAGGGATCGATCTGTAAGCATCTGAAGGACCACTTAGTGATCTGGGGAAATCAGTATGGTTTTGTCCCCAATAGATCTTGTCAGATCAACCTGGTTTCCTTCTTTGATTGTGTGATGAGCTTACTGGATCGTGGGAACTCTGTTGATGTGATTTACCTAGATTTCAGAAAAGCTTTTCATAGAATCTTATCATAGAATCATAGAGTTGGAAGGGCCATACAGACCATCTAGTCCAACCCCCTGCCCAATGCAGGACCAGCCTAAAGCATCTCTGACAAATATTCGTTCAGCCTCTTCTTGAAAGCTGCCAGTGAAGGGGAGCTATCCACCTCCCTAGGCAGGTGATTCCACCATTGAACCACTCTGACTGTGAGAAAGGTTTTCCTAATATCCAGCCAATATCTTTCTGCGTATAATTTAAAGCCTTTGCTTAGGGTCCTATCCTCTACTGCCAACTGGAACAGCTCCTTGCCCTCCTCCAAATGACATCCTTTCAAATATTTAAAGAGAGCAATCATGCCCCCCCTCAGTCTCCTCTTCTCCAAACTAAACATTCCCAAGGCCCTTAGCCTTTCCTTGTAGGGCTCAGCCTCCAGACTCCTGATCATCCTCTTCACTCTCTTCTGTACCCTCTCGATTTTGTCCCATCCTTTTTGAAGTGAGGCCTCCAGAACTGCACACAGTACTCAAGGTGCAGTTTGACCAAGGCAGTATACAGAGGGGCTATGACCTCCTGCAATTTCGATGCTATGGCCCTTTTAATACAACCCAAGACTGAATTTGCCTTTTTTTGCTACTGCATCACACTGACTGCTCATATTTAGTTTACAGTCCACTCTTACCCCAAGATCTCTTTCGCATATACTACTCCCCAGAAACATATCCCCCCCCATCCAGTATTTGTGCTTGACATTTTTGTGGCCCAGATGTAATACTGTGCATTTATCTTTGTTGAACTGCATTCTGTTCACAACTGCCCAGTTCTCCAGAGTATTCAGGTCTTGTTGAATTTTAACTCTATCTTCTTGGGTGTCTGCTACTCCTCCCAATTTGGTATCATCAGCAAATTTAATGAGTAGCCCTTCTACTCCTTCATCCAGATCATTGATACAAATATTGAAAAGTACTGGGCCCAAAACCAAGCCCTGCAGCACCCCGCTGGACACCTCCCTCCAATCTGATGAAACACCATTGACCACCACTCTTTGGGTGCAGTCCTCTAACCAGTTCCCTATCCACTGAACTGTCCTATAGTCCAGTCCACAGTCTTCAAGTTTGCCCATCAGAATGTCATGGGGAACCTTACCAAAAGCTTTACTGAAATCCAGGAAAATCACATCAACAGAGTTCCCACGATCCAGTAAGCTCATCACATGATCAAAGAAGAAAACCAGGTTGGTCTGACCAGATCTGTTGGGGACAAAACCATGCTGACTTCCCCAGATCACTCAGATGCTTACAGATCGATCCCTTTAAAAATCTGCTCTAATATCTTCCCAGCAACAGAAGTCAGACTGACCAGCCTGTAGTTTCCCGGGTCATCCTTCTTCCCTTTCTTAAAGAATGGAATAACATTCTCTCTTCTCCAATCTTGTAGCACATCCCCAGTCCTCTAGGAGGCCTTGAAGATGATGGACAGAGGCTCTGCAAGTTCCTTAGAAAGTTCTTTGAGCACTCTTGGGTGCACACCATCTGGCCCAGGGGATCTGTATTTGTCCAGTGCAGACAGGTCCTCTCCACAACCTCCCTGTCAATGTCAACTGGACACTCAGGTGTCCTGTCATGTCCTATAACATCTCTAGATGGGCTTGAGTTCTTCTGGGAGAAAACAAAGGCAAAAAAGTCATTAAGCCTGTCTGCTTTTTCTCTGTCCTCCACCAGAGTTTCTCCTTCTACTCCCAAGAGAGGTCCAATTGCCTCTTTTACCTTGCGTTTGCTTCTCACATATCTGTAGAAGTTTTTCTTATTGTAGCGAGCCCCCCTGGCCAGACCAAACTCATACTGAGCTTTGTTTTCCCTGATGGCTGATCTGCAGTACCTAGTAACTCTCATATACTCCTCTTTAGAGGTTTGACCTTCCCTCCATTTCTCTCCATTTCTAAGCCCCAAATCCAGGACTTAGAATGCAGGCATGGTGGTCTCCCCCACCCCCTCACTCCCCCCAGCAGCATTTAAAGGACAGCTTTAAATGCTGCTGAGAAGTGACTGGGGCTGCACGCCTGCACTCTAAGGCCCAAATTCGGGTCTTGGAATGCAGGTGTGCATGGCCTCCCTCCCTCCTGAGCAGCATTTAAAGGATGTCTTTAAAAGCTGCTGGGGAGAGCTGGGGGTGCCGCTCCCCAACATGATGACATCTCTTCTCTGATGTCATCACATTAAGGACTCCCCACCCCCTCAAGTAACGCCCCCCCAAAGTCCCCCCTCCAGCAGGGGACTTTGAAGGAACCTGGCAACCTTAAACTTGGCCCAGGGTTGGTAGCTGGCACTGAGCAATTCAGCCAGAGTTTTCTTGAGGAGAGGCTATCAGTGGGAAGGGACGGAGGGTAAACTGAAAACAGAGGGAGGGCAGATTAAGTCAGGCTGGCTGGTGGGTGGGAAGGAAGCAGGGAAAGGGGAAACCATATGGGGTTGCTAGAAGGAGGGAAATAGGAAATAGTGTAGGTAGGGGGATACTGGGGAAAGTGGCATGCACTGTGGAAGTTCTTGTGGGTTTGGCACTGCACAACTGGGCCCTGCCTGATGGCTGGCACCACTTAACTGGACCATAGTTTCCCAGTTAGAGGCTACTAAGAGGAAGGAAGGAGGAAAAGCTGAAGCTTGGTGGGGGGAAGATAAAAGTAGGTTGGCTGGTTGGGGGGAAGGAAGAAGGAAACGGTGAAGGCTATGGGGGCTTTCAGGGAAAGGAAAATGGAAATAGTGGGATTGCAAATCCTTGTGGGTACCCTGCTTATATATGCGTAAATGTATGCATAATATATAAGTTTATGAAGACTGAAGGTTACAGTATTCATTATTTTTATTTCTTTTTCTTTTTCTCACCCATTTCTCTCTTTTTTTAAATCTTATATGTCCAAATCGCACAAAACATTATTTCACAGTGTACCTTTATTTTTTACATTGCACAAAATGTGTCTAGCTTCCAGTTATAATAAATCACACTGATGGTATTATTTTAGACTAAATACTGTGAGAGTCACTTTCAGCCTTTGCTTTCCTAAAAAAACAAAACACACAAATTGAAATTAGAAAAGTCTCATCTCCAGTCCAGTCCATGGGCTGGGCAAATTGGAATGCAGGTCTTGACTTTCTCACAGAAAATCAGTAGAATTTGAAAGTGGGTTAACTTGTGCAGGTATGCAGAATTAGGCATGATGTCTACATCTGCCATATTGAGGGGAATGAATCGCCTTCTGTACGCCATCCTTGATTTGAAGGGGATGTAAGTATATTATCCTGTGTTGAGTACTAAACTGGAAAAAATTGTTCTAATAAAGATTTTTTAAAAATTAAACTGTTCTCTAAAACCTTACATGTTTTGGGGAAAAATTATAGTACTTCATTTTGGTGTGGTTGTAGAAAAGAAATTGGAAAATGTGTTTAACACACATTACCTTGTTTGGTGCCACAGTTTCAAATCACAGGGGGTTTTCCCTTGCAATTTTCAACATGTCTCCTTAAGCACTTCTTACTCTTTAGGGGAAAAACTCAAATTGATTGTAGTCAAGCTGCAGAAAGCATTGAAGAACGACCTTTCCCTTTGTTCATTAACTGAAAGAATAAGGGAGCCCTCTGGTGTTCAAAAATAATGCTTTTTCAATTATATTTTACAAATTGCAGAACTTAGTTAAGAGTGTGTGTAGTGAGTTCAAATTCTATTACTGCTGTATACTAATAATGCAATTAAAATTTTATCTAGAGATGCAGAAGAATAATCTATCGGACTGCATTTTGGAATAGAAATCTCAACAATAAAAAGCTAAAGAAATCTTATTTTAGATCTTAAACAATTTTACCATTAAAAGGAAAAAATAACTTATTCTATTAGAGGCTCTTTTGACAGTACTTCTCAATTATTTTTAACCCAGTTTCTAACCAGATATCAAGGCAAGTTGGGCAAGTTTCCACTATTGCCCATTAATTTCATTTTCATGACTAGCAGGGAAGTCCCGTGTGTGTGTGTGTGTGTGTCAGTGTCATGCTGACATTGTGACATCACTTCCAGCATTCTATAATCCATGGAGTTTCAGACGAATCTTAGAGCATTGTGCTGACAGGGTGACATCACTTCCAGCTCTGCGCCAGAAGTGGCATTGCAGTGTTGGCATGTTGCTGATTCATACCCCATTTGGTTCCTGTCCATCAAGCTGCAGAGAGAGCAGCACATCCCAGGGCAGGAGATGTCCCACAGAAATGGAAAAATGGATTTGCTTAATCATAGGAAGATTAGTGTTTAATTTTTAAAAACCACCAACAGCATAGGGAACCAGATAGTACCTCAATTAAAATAGTGTTGGGCTGCGTCTTGTGCATTTACAGTGCCATTAGTTGGAGAGGAGTTGGAGTTACTACATGCACATATATACTTACTACCACCTCCTCCCTTATAAAACATTTTCAGGCATCAAGTATAAAAAGGACACAATTTGTTGTAACTGTACCTGTTCTGGATGCACTGCCAAGTAGGTAACATGCAGATCCTCAGAGTTTTGGGGTTGTTTTTTTTTTGCAGATTTCTGTGCTCCTAACTGTCCCTCCATCTCCCTCTGGCAATCCCAAATAAATTCACAGAGAATGGACTCTTCAGTTCTGATAAAAAGCTGTAATTTCTCTTCCCCCCCCCCATGTTCAGCAGAATGTTGCTAATGGTACAAGAGGACAGTATGTACTCTCTCATGCTCATGTATGTGCATAGTAAAGCCAGATGTAAAATAGGACTCAAGATGAATTCATCTTGGTTCACAATGGAACTGAGGGATAAGCATACCAACCAAATATGCCTTGAACCAGCATTCTCTTCTGCCACCACCCATGTCCTTGCTCACTAGCCCTGTTGCTGCTTCTCCCTCCATCTCTTCCCGATGGAGAAAGATAATTAGATCCCTTGCTTTACGATTCCTGATATAGGAGGAGGCTACACCACTTTTGTCTCATGTCTCAAGCAAGGGAAGGGCAACACTGATAGTTTGAAGCATTCTGGAATTCACTAGGATACTTGTATGTTAGTTCTGCTGTGAGGACCATATTGTGCAAATCCACGTTTTTATGCTACTTTAGTCATGGCCCTTAGTTATAATGAAGCCCGTATTTGCAATAGGCTTCATTTATATAATTCTTAAAATTTAAAAGCATAAATCAAATTTTGCATATTACATTACATCCACTAGGAAACTGCAGTTTCCATAGTTGGCATTTTTGGGAAATCCGTTTTTTCTCTTCCCTCCTTTCAGGAAATGTATCTTTAAAAACAGGCATAGCAAAACAGGCAATTCTCAGCAATCTCAAAAACATAATCTTCTGTTCTGTGCTTATATGATGAATTGCACTCCTTCTACAGGAATTGGAAGCAAAAGTAATGACCTGCAGAACTACAGGGACAATGAAAATGTCAGTAAAACATGACTGTATGTTAAAAATACAAAGTCCCAGCACACTAAACATTCTCTTGGCTAGAAGATAAAATTTTAAGGGCCAAGGTTTTGCATGCAGTAATGAGTCATGTCATTTAAATAGATTTTATTGGTATTTGGAACCACAAGCAATCTTGCATGAAGAGGCAAAATAAAGGAAAGGCTTTTAGAGCATACATGCTGAGTATTATAAAAGGGATGTTGACTCTCTGGTGAGTAACTGTGGACTTTGAGAACCTAGCCTACATATTTGCTATTGTTCCACAGAAGAGAGAGAGAGAGAGCATTGTTCCTGCAGTTTCACTCATATGGGGGGAATCATTCAGTGGAAACATAGATAAAAGGACTCACCTTAAAATATAAAAGGAGAAATCTGTGTGATCCAAAACATATACTTGTTTAGAGTGGAGCTAGTAATAATACTGGACATTGGTCTGCGATCAAAATATGACAGCTCCATGTTATATAATCCTCATTTCCCTGTGATTTGCAGTAGCCAGTCATGTGGCAGGGAAATGCAAATTTTGATATCATAACCCAGAAAGTCTTCGTAAATGTTGCAAAGCTGAGTGTGCCATTAGGTTGCCATTTTCAGTGGCTGACCTCATGTCTAATACGTGGTGTAGAAAACCAATGTAAAAATGTCACATTTAAGAGAGCACTCCTAAGCAGGTCTACTAGACTCATACTCAGGTCTATTTAGTTCGGTTTACTCCCAGAAAAGTGTTCTTAGGTTTGCACTTCAAATATCTTACTAGTGATTTATTCAGGAGCAAACTATGGCTGCAGTCACGCGTACAGTTTGTGACGCTATAGTAGCATTGTTGTTGTTGTTCAGTCGCACAGTCGAGTCCGACTCTTCGCGACCCCATGGACCAGCTCCCACCAGGCCCTCCTGTCTTCCGCTGTCCTCTGAAGTTGGCTCAATTTAGTCAAATTAATGGGCTCCTCCAGATGAGAACATCTGCCTCCCATGTTGCAGTCATCGGCAACCTGTGCTGTTCCACAATGGAAGAGGAATAAACAAATATTCTGAACTCTCCTGCAGCGAAAGGAACCCAGAAGGGATGTCTGAACCTGCAGATCTCTTTCCACCACTGGATTGGGTTTGAGTTTTTGCCTATATAGGCATGAGTGGACCTGTGCACACATGCATGAGCGCACACACGTGTGCATGAGCACACATGCACATACATGAGTGCATATGCACCCACCTGCATTAAAAAAACAATCAGGCAGCACGCTCTATGGCTGAGGAGCTGCAGTAATGTGAATGCTTGGCCAGGGGATGGCTGCATTGGTAACCCACAGCAGGGTATGCTGTCTGGATGATATACCCCGCAACATTTTATACTAGTACAATTAGAGGTGCCACCATACTGCACCGAGCCACCAGTGTGACTGCAGCCTATGTGTTATCTGTAAAAGTCTGTTAAAGTACTTTGATACCATTTTTAAAAGATGATAACTCCCTTGGAAAGGGTAATTTAAAGAAGAGAAGTGGCAAGAGAGGAAATATTTAACTCTT